>NW_028258372.1:43626655-43780436 GCF_053883595.1 Heterocephalus glaber | reverse complement strand
TGATGTACAAATTAAAAGTTCAGAGACAGAAATGGAGCTTGTGATGCGAACTTTTGCTTGTTAGGCGTAGCTGAAGGAAGTTCGAGAGCGCGGGAGGTGGCGAGCCTTCGGAGCCCGAGGCGCAGAAGGGAGCCACCAAGCGCTGTCGCAACGAAGCTGCAGCTCGCACGTGGTGGTGTCCCCACCTGGCCCCCTCGGAGTGGGCTGAGCCTGGGAGAGAGGCCTCATTGGGCCCAGGCCACCGATCCAGAGGCAGAGGTTCGAATCTCTCCTCTAATGCTGATAAGATGGCAATTACAAGACACTGAAACTTGTGGGACTCACTTCTCCCATAATGCCACTTCCAAACACAATGAAAGTGTAAATGAGGATCCCAGTGTGAAATAGACTGCGTGAAATAGGAGGAAAAGGTCCAAAGGGGAAGGAGGAGTGGGAGGAGTAGGGAAACGGAATAAATGTGAGAAAAGGAAAAAACAGAAACAAAATTTTGTAAATAGGGAGGGGAGGAGGGAGTGAAGGGAGGGCAGGGGAAGGGGAAAAATAAGAACCAAGATACTCATGTAAGGGTACAAGATCCCAATGATGACTGTCAGCATACTGTATACCTAAAATGTACCAAGAAACATAATGAATTAGAAACAGTTCTGAGTAATCAATAATGTATGTGACTGCTCATTTCCTAATTGTTTATGGAACCCCAAACAGGAATGCCATCGCCCTCCCTGGTGAGAGCAAGTTTTTAACCAAATTCGATATGTTTTTACCCCCCAATATTTTATACTTTCTTTATGACTTTTCTGTTGCATGAAGCAATATTTCTATTAAGCATGGACATTCGCTGAGAAGGAAATTAACAACCAACCGGGCAGAGGCATTGCGTTCTACTGTGAGTTAGCAGAAGGGGTGTCCGCTACCATAGGCTATAACTTACAACCTTTCTTTTCTCAGATTTAATTCAACCTGCTCCTGGAGGAAGAGGAAACAATAATAACAAAACAACTCACTCCAGCTCCACCTTCCTTAGCAACCAGTAACATCCACTTAGGAGAATTTGTTCTGAAAATTTATGTTGTCTTTTGTAGTCACCAAGTCCGCATATCTGAGGAAGACTTTGAGGTCTTCAGGCTTCACACTCACATTTTACACAGGGCAACACTAGTTATTCAGAGGGTTAAGACAAAGTCTCCAGGAGGCAGTTCTGACAGCATAACTAACCCCTTCAAAACTCTGGGGCTTGAAACACCAAGAATTTGGGTTTTGCCCGAGGGCCTGCTTAGGCTCATCCCTGCTAGGCTGCATGGACTTGGCTGCCTTCACCTGGGTTCACTCAGCTTTGCTCCCCTGCACCTCATCCTGGTGCAACACAGGCATGCAGAGGGCATGTGGATGAGCAGTGTGCAAGGGAGATCACAGCTCAGAAGTGGAAAACTCACTTCCGCCCACATTCCATAGGTCAGAGGGACTCTGTCCACGAATCAGTGGGCCTGGAAAACGTGCTCCATCCATTCCAGTGGGAGATACTTCGGGTCCATGAGGGCCCAGGTGTGTATGTGTAGTTCTAACCAAAGGAAGGCTCGGGAGCCAGCAGCAGCCCAGTCTGCCTCCAGATCCCTTCTTTCAAAGACCAGCTCTGCCTCCTCCATTGCATTCTAAGCAGGCCTTTGACCTAGTGAGCTAACCACTCACTTGAAACTGTGTGACGCTGAAGAGCATAGGTTCAGCCCAGGCACTAAGTTACTGACCTGACATTTAGAGGAGACAACCAAAAATATCTAGAAACAGTCACCAAGTAATGAGAGATAAAAACCAACAGTTCAACCAAGGATATTTTCCTTCTCCCCTCTGCCAAACTGAAACTCTTAGTGAGTTTCCCCTTTAGCAAAAGAGGATTTATAGCTTCCGTCCCATCAATTGTTTTTTTAATTAAAAACGTATTGTGGTTCTCACAAAAAGAGCACAACAGGAACAGGCAGCCCAGCGTGGGTGTAAATTCCATGCAAGGTGACCGAGGTCTGGTGTTGGATCCTCCAGCCACTGAGCTACATTTTCTCAGAGTCAAAGCCAAGGAAGATGCGCTTGGGATACTTAAGACATCAGCAGTAGGCCTGCAGAGAAAGTCTTCCCAGCCTGATCGGGCCACCTTTCTCCTGCAGATTTTGATGCTGACCTTCTCCTCCATGGTGGGTTTGCTTCTGTCAGCCCAAGCAGCATCAAGTCCATCCAAGCAAAGACAACCTGGATGTCCCTGGTAACTCGCATTAAAACCCAAATTTGGAGCCAAACCCTGGCTGCGATGCCTTCACCGCTCTGGTGACACTGAACACAGCATGAATGAAAACTGATTCCAGGCTTCCAAGAAAGCACAGGGGAAGCCCAGTACTGCTGCTTCTCAGTTCATCCATCCGCTGACGTCAGCACAGACAGGGGGTTATTTACAGGTAACTTCGGTGTTCAGAGCTGACACCAGAGCTCGGCATTGACATTCAGCTCTGAGCAAGGAGGGCAGGCCGCCGAGACTGAAGGTCGAGAGGTTGCAGATCTGTCTTCCAAACCCAAGGAGGAATTATGACAGATTTCCCGTGTCCTTATTTGCAGAACACAGTGAAGATGTGAGAAGTAATTGTCTTTTGCCTACGCCAAGTGCAGACTTGACTTTGATGAACCTCGGCGTTAAGCTCTGCACAGGAAAGGACAGCTTGCTTTTCTGGCTTCCCTGAAGTTGTTGGCCTCAGTAGAGAGGAGGAAGTTCCAGGACCTCTGAGCAGGAAATGAGCTCATACAGTGGAAAGTGCCCCACACTGGGAGTCACAGCAGTGTGACCTGCAGCCACGTTCCTCCCCTCTCCGGGCATCTGTTTCCCAATCTGCAAAAGGAGGGAATCAGATCTGATCAACCTGATCTTCTTTCCCAAATATAATGATCTCTGGGCATAAATTGCTCATCTGAGGAGAGTGGTTCCTACATGAGGCTCCTCCTATGCCACCTGGTGAGCTGAAACTCCACTCAGGTTGGAGACCGGGCCTTCCAGTTTGAGTCACAGCTTACACAGCTACATGATTGGGGGCAAATCACATCTCTGAAGTCTTCTTGGAGTCAAGGATGTAGATGTCAAAGGAGGATGCTAAAGATGACTCCATGTAAACATCTGCAGGACACTCAGGAACCAGTGAAGCAGGAATGAACCGCACCACTAAGCCTCACCTCTGTTATATTCTCAACTACTTGGTGACTTTGAGGATCACGTGGTCAACCACCTGAAGAAGGAATATGGGACCACTGCTTCTGGACATGGAGTAGGCCCATTCTAGGGTCTTAAATATCCCTCCTGTTTTCCAATAAGAGCTTTGAGCTTCAACTGGCTCCATTTGCTGCAGTGGAAGCAGCATGGAATTTGCTGCTAGTTCCTCCTGGTTTCAACCTTCAGCTCCAGGGCTATCTGAGTTCTTATTCATTAATGCATTCATCATTAATTTACCAATAATCAACTGAGTGATCGCTGTGTTCCAGACACTGCTCACTAGGCACTGGCCTACTGTAGGAAACAAAACCAGTTTTTGGTGGTTTAGCACTGAATGCAAGAGGTGGACAGGCTCATCATTACATAAGAGTGAACTCAGTGCCAAAATGGAAGTTAGCACAAGGTGCCATGGGATGATGGAGTGCATTTTCTTTTGCTCAAGAACAAAACAAAGCTAGACATGGTGACACACACTGTCAGGCTGTGCGTGGGAAAATGAGACAGGAGGATCTTAAGTTTGACGCCAGCCTGGACAGCACAGTGAGTTCTAAAAGTGGCCTGGAACATGGCAGGAGTCCATCTCAGAACACCAACAAAACAAGTGAATGAAACATGCAGGGGTACCCTCTTCTCTACACCCTTAACCACACTGGTTATCATTTGTCTTTTGGATAATAGCCATATAGTGGGGGACAAAATGATAGTGAGGTCTTATTGCAGCTTTAATTTGCATTACTTGATGATTAATTACATTGGAAATTTTTTCATATATCTGTTAGACATTTACGTATCATCTTTGAGAAATTTCTGTTCATATCCTTTGCCCATTTCTAAAAATTGGATTGCTTCCTGGCTATTAAACTGCTTATGTTCCTTATGGATGTTGAACCCTTATCAAATGTCTGAATAACAGGTACTTTCTATCAGTTAGTGTGCTGTCTCTTCACTCAGTTAGTTTTTCCCCTTCCTGTGCAGCAGCTTATTGGTTCTTTTGATGTAATTCCATTTGTCTAGTCTTGCTTTTCTTGTCTTTGCTTTTTAGCTTCACGAGAAACCATTTCCTAGACCAATGCTTGGTAGTTTTCTCCCTATGTTTTCTTCTATAGCTTCCCAGATTCAGGTTGTACATTTAAGATTTGCATCTATTTTGAGTTATTTTTGTATATTATGTGAGATAAGTGTCTAATTTCATTCTTCTGCATGTGGATCCCCAATTTTCCCAATACTTTATTGAAGAGACCATCCTTTTCCATTGTTTTAACATCCTTGCTGGGAAACAGTTGCAGATGATGATATGTAGAGGAAAAATTAGTATAGCTAATTTAGAAAACAGTATGGAATGTCTCAAAAAGTCAAAAACAGAACTACCGTATTATCCAGAAATTTCACTTAGGAGCATATATACTCCAAAGGAAATGAAATAATGTATACAAAGACATCTGGACCCTTAACTTTTTGGGTGGATCAAACTTTTTTGAGTTCTTTATATATCCTAGATGTTAGTCCTCTGTCCAAGGAGTAGCTGGGAAATTTTTTTCTAATTCTGTAGGTTGTCTCTTCACTCTGTTTGTTGTTTCTCTTGCTGGGCAGAAGCTTTTTAATTTGATATGGTCCCATTTGTTGATTCTCAGTATTATTTCTTGTGCCGTTGAGGTTCTGTTCAGAAAGTTCTTGCCTGCACCTTGAAGAATTTTACCATTTTTCTCTTCTAGCAGATTGTTTCTGTTTTAACATTTAGATCTTTGATCCACTTTTAATTTAGTTTATTACATGGTGAGAGATATGGGCCTAGAGTCAAACTTCTGCATATGGCTCCTCCTGGCACCATTTATTAAAGAGCTGCCTTTCCTCTAGTGTATGTCAAAGGCCCAGTCAAACTTGGGCAACTGAGATAAGCAGACACTACTCAGAAGAAGAAGTGTAAATGACCGATACATTCATGCAAAATGCTCAACACCCTGGCCATTAGAGAAATGCAAATCAAAACTACAACGAGATACTATCTCATCCTAGAAAAAATGGCTATCAACAAAAAATCAAGTAATAATAAATTTTGATGATGGTGTAGGGGAAAAGGAACTCCTCTACTTTGGTGGGGATTAAACTAGTACAGCCACTGTGGAAATCAGTGTGGAGATTCTTCACAAAACTAAAAGCAGAAATTCCACTTGACCCGGTTATCCTCCTTGTAGATAGTTTTCCAAAATAGTTAAAGTCATCATATTACAGGGATAATAGCAACACAGTTTATGATGACTAGATCTTGGAAAAAGCATATATGTATATCCATCTACAGATGAATGGATAAAGAAAATGTGATATTTATATACAATGGAATACAATGCTGCCCCAAAGAAAGATAAACATGAGGCATTTGTAGGCAAATGGATGTACCTTAAACCATAATGTTTAATGAAATAAGACAGAAGCTTTAAATATCACATGGTCTCTCTTACATGAAAAACCCAATATATTCTCTGTCTGTCTGTCTGTCTGCCTCTCTCACTCTCTCTCTATCTCTGTCTACCTATCTCTGTCTCCCCCATATATATATATATATATATATATATATATATATATATATATATATATACACACAGTTCAAATATTCCCAAATTATCTATTCCATTGTTTCAAAAATATTTTAAAATATATACTAATTTGTTTCATTTATATTATTAGTTTCTCTTTGTTCATTGAAAATTTTGTTCTTTTATTTGCTTCTTCTTTGTAAGAGAGTTTTTTGTCTGTGACTGGTACAGTGAGTAACATCTGGCCATTCCTTTAAGAATATTATACACAGTTTGTTAACCACAGTTATTCTCTAATTACTTTATTATAAAATTTTGTTTTTTGCAGAAGAATGGTTTTTATATTTTCTGTATTAATATCTACTTATATTACATTAAAATAAAAAACAGACATCTACAATGTAGTGCCCACTTCAGCATTATTTATAATTGCCCAGATATGGAAGAAAACTAAATTCCCATCAATAAACGAATGGGTAAGTGAAATGTGACCCACACATCATGGAATACTATATTGCCTTTTAAAAGGAAATTTTGTTGTTTGGGAAAGCATAGGTAGAACTTTGGGACATTAGACTAAGTGAAACAAGCCGATCACAGAGACAAACGCCAGATGATCACCTGTACCTAGAAATTTTAAAAAACTGAATTCATAAAAACAAAAAGTAGAGAGGTGGCAAAGAGTAGAAAGGTGGAGTGTGGGGAGGGAGGATAGGAAAGGGGATGCGCCAATCAAACAGTGCAGTCTCAGCTCGATCCGAGGGATGAATTTCCATGGTCAGTTGCAGCCCATCATTGATAATTACTGTACGATTCAGAATAGCTCAGATATTTGTTAACATTCTCACCATGAAACATGATAAGTTGCAGAGGCAGTGGAAATGCCGATGAGCTTGACTGAATCCTCCTAAAATGCATGCAGAGCTCAAACCATCACATTACACCTCATAAACACAAACAATTACGATCCATTGATGAAAAATAAATAAAATACTTTAACAAATCAAGGAGACTCCAACAAGCAACAACAAAACCCCAAGATTTCATTTGTTAGAAAGGAGTAAAGAAAACAATCTGACTTAATACCCACTGCGCCTGGGAGTGAGGTGCACTCTCACAACCCTCACAATTCCTTTAATCACTGCTCTGCTTTCTGCACACAGTGACCGAGACTCAGAGTGGTTGTGCAGCAGCACTGTGGCCAGTGGGAGACCTGGGCTCAAAGCTGGCTCCACCTGACTCTATGCCAGGCTTGTCCCACACACAGTGCCTTCCTCTCCCACACCAAGCTCTCACCTGTTCCCAGCATCCATGGCCACTGAGGGCCACTGTCCCCTGAAATGTACAACCACACCATGAGAAATGCCCATTTCCTCTTGGGGCTCCTTCCAGTCCTTCAAAGTTTGCCTAGCATAGGATGGGGGAGCTGCCTAGGGCAGAGGGTGGGTGGGTGTTGCCTCTAACTATGAAGGTCTTGGGAGTCTGGTTCCCCACTCCTAGAAGCCCACTTCACAATTCCCAGGCCCAGTTTGCAAGACTTGCTTCTCCAGTCACCGCCTCCAGAGCACCCCTATTGCTCAAGCTACTCTGTTTTACCCTTTTTCTGATGCAGAATCTCAAAAGAAAAAAAAACAAAAGAAAGAGAGAAAGAGTATAGAAAGGGAGCCAAATACCAAACATAACTCAGGAATGGTAATGCAGCCGGCCTACTTCAGCCGCTGACTACTTGCATTCGTAATAATTTTCTCCAAATAATGCAAACACTATTTTTTGCTGGGAAAATGAAATATGAGCTTGCAGCATTCCATGGATGATGGGGGAGAACTCGTCAAAGATTTTAATCTTTCCTTGTCAGGCTTCAGAAACCCAAATGGCCTCGTCCTCATTTTCTTTATGCCCTGGACTTCTAATTGAGGAAACTGGCATCAATTATGCATGTGGGCACCGCTGGGGAGGGAGCAGGAATAAATATTTGGGGTATCGTTAGCCAGAACATCACTTCATCTTTATGTCACTGTAATTTCCCATATAGTAGCTCTTTAGATTAGAACATATGGCAATAAGGTAGGTAATGAGAACAACAATTTTCTGAAACAACATTATAACTTTTCCCTTTTTATGGTCACATTTAGTTACAGTACATGCTGCCATTTAGGTGTAGAGTTTTCAAGAGCAAATCTCTGGGAAAAGGGAGTTTGGGAGTGAAAACCTAAGAAGCCTGAAGACCTGAGCAGAGCCTGCAGATGGGAATGAATATGCGGATGTGGACCAGGTGGCTTTTGCTGCAGTAAGGATCCCAATTGCAGTGAGGCCTTTGGGAGCCTCAGTACCTGTATCTGTTTCATGAGCTCTGTGATTGCTTCACTGATCTCCTCCATCAGAAGCCAGGCTAAAGGAGTGGTCACTGTCTGAGGCCCGGGGGACTTCTCCGAGACTAATCACCAGGTGCATTTGCCACTTCTGTTTGGGAATGTATATTTAATATCCACTCCCAGTTCTCTGTGTCTTAATTACATTTCTCATGGCAGAGATAAAAATCCAACACCTAAAGTTAAGGGAGGAAAGGTTTATCTAGATCACAGTTTTTACAGGTGTCGGTACATAGTCACCTGGCTCCAAGGTGGGGTGGCATGGCCGACAGGAATTGCAGAGAAACAGTTCATGAAAGGCAGAAGGTAGCAAAGCAAGAAAGGGGGAAGACAAGCCTCTGTCTGTCCCTTATATTGTATCCAGGCTACCAGAGTTAAGGCGGTGCCAAACCTATCAGTGGGCTGATTTAGTGATCACCCACCCTTAATTCTGGCACCTTTAATCCTAGCACTGTTCCGTGAATTAATCGCACACTCTAGATTCAGCCTCCTCTGGAAAAGCCCCACCCATGACCACGTGAGGCTTTGGGGACAGCTAGAGGCAGCCGTAACACACTGTCCAAAGCAAGTTATAATTGAGCCTGTTAATGAAGCAGAGATGCTTGGCAAAGATGGCAATGTGTATATGCACTTTTTGGGAAGGATCTGAAAATATGGACAATGAAACCAGGGATCCCCTAGCTCCATCCCATCATCCCTGGGGAAACTAGGTTGGGACAGGAAGTCAGGATGTCAACAAGTGATCAAAGAAAGCACCCTGTGGTACTAAGGTGGATCCGGAATGCACAGAAGTGCAATCCAGCAAGCATGTCTGCAGTACTTGTCTGTCTGCCAGGCTCCGTCCAATGCCTTTGGGGAACTGATGCTGACATCAGCACCTCCTCCACTCAGGCACCCTCAGCTTCGAAGGGGTGCTAGCCAGGCCAAGGGCTAAGCAAATGAGTGACAGGGTGCTACAGAGTGACAAAGTTACTGTGGAGAAACATGGAGAGGAGAGGAAGTGAAGTTTAAATGTGCTGTGCTGGGAACAGGTCCAATTAGCTAACCTTCTCTACATAACACTTCAAGGCAGGGACAACACATCAGGGAAGTTTAATGAGCTGCCCAGGTAAAAGCTAGAAGATGGAGATGGAAGTCAAATAAACACCAATAGGTGTAGAATAATGGGCACATTCATTCTGCTGGAAATAGAGAGCAGGAAAGTAAGCACTCCACAGAGGTGGCATTTCCAAGGGACCTGGACAAGGGAGAAGCATTTCAGTGGACAGAAGAAGAAGGGCAGACAGAACAAATGGGCGTAGAAAGCCCAGAAACCAGCAGAAAGCATCTGGGATTGGGTGGGACAGTTGCCTCTTGCAGGTGCAGCCCAGGGTGGGGTCAAGGCCCAGACTGTGCAGGGCATCTGACGGGTGTTGCACAATAAATTTTGTTCTTCACAGACAGTGGGACCACTGAAACTGTCTGCTGGAGCACTGATACCATCTCGCCTGCATCTTTAAACAGAATTCAGAACTGTGTGGGCATGTCCTGGGACAGACTGAAACTTCACACGCTCCCCTAAACCTGTGTGCTGTTGCTCTGTGACATTTTTACCCCTTGAAGGATTCAAAGAGGTGGGAGGAATTTGTAATGTCGTGTGTTTCTGAACTCAAGGTTATATTTGATGTGATTTTAATCGGTTATCTCCTTAATAAATTATTCAGCCATAGATGGATAAATGGCTTTACTCTGTCCAGGCTTTACCCTTGCTAGACTTCACTTTCCGTATCCAGTTCAGCTTCGGAAGAACACAGTCCAGTATGAAAATAAAATACAAACATTCTCCACATCCCTAACCTCACCCTACAACACACACACACACACACACACACACACACACACACACACACACACACACAATCACATGGACACCCTTTGAAGAAAGAAAAACCAGAGAGAAGAAGTCCCACGTGTAAAGAAGCAGGATACTTGAGCTTCCTCATTCTTTTTTTTTCTGGTGCTGGGTATGAAACTCAGGACCTTGAGCTTTGTGAGACAGGTGTGGTGACACTGAGCTAAATCCCCAGCCCTCAAGCTTCCTCATTCTTACTCAGCCAACCACTTTCTTGCTAAGCTCTTCAATATCCTGTGCCGATCCTCAAAACCCAGAACAAACTCAGTTGAATTCTTTTCCACTGATCCAGTTAGTGAGAAAATAAGGTTGTCATTTAGAAGACAATTTCACTTAAAATTTCAACAAAATGTGGCACAGATACACAATGGAATACTATTCTGTTATAAAGAAGGATAATTATGAGTTCTTTGTAGGAAAATAGATGCACCTTGGAACTACAATGTTAAGTGAAATAAATCAGACATGCAAATTTAAATGTTGTGTAGCTTCTCTTCTATTAGAAATTCAAAGTATACATAAATAAAAGACCACAATAAAAGATAACAGGAAACAGGGAAATAGCTCTTTTGGGTGGAGGAAGGGAGCGAAGCGATGGCGGCATAATGAGGATTAAGATGCGTCATGTGTCTGTGAAGCAACTAACCACCAAGAATGTAATCACTGTTCACAGAAAACACGTACTAGTAAAATAAAAAATTGAAAAAATTCGGGAAGAATAAAACCTAAGGGATGGAAGAAAGCATGCTCACTTTTCTGAGTCTCAGAACACCATGCGATTCTCATTAGCTTTCCTCAGTCCTATTTCCCTTATTGTACAAAACCCACTGAAACTCCTCTGCTGAATCTAATCTTTGGTCTTTCTCTCTGAGTTCCCATCTCAAGATGGTGGGAGCCAACATTCTTCATCCTGAAGCATGGTCAACTCCGCCATCTCTCCTCTACCAGGACAATGTATAGAACCCTCCTCCAACTAGATAGAATCTTCTCACCAAAGTATGATTTTCAGACAGAGGAAATTTTCTACTTCTATTAATACTATTAATCATGATATTCAAATCATTGTGACTCATGTTCCTGGAGCTTCAAAGAATGAGAATGGCCCATAGTTCTCTAACTCAAGCCCACCTGAAGGGCTGGAGGGACCTGGAGGGCTGACCCAGTCCTGGTGGTAGTCTTGAACAGGCCCCAGGGACAGGCACTTCTAGCAAGTCCCCAGATGATGTGCTGGGTATATCTCCACATCAGGAGGACCTCAGATGAGGCTACCAGGGCCTGTGTCACCCACCCCACCTTCACCTGGTAGTGGTCATGGGACCTGCAGAGCTTTTTAGTCTCAATTCTAAAATCTCTTTTTGTGATTGATCAAGTGATCCTGGGCAAACTTAATTAAAGATCTTTTCAAATTTTTAAAATAGCAGCAATATCATCTTCCAAGTGTTTTGTAAGCGAAAAGGAAGATAACAAACATAAGTCCCCAACACAGGATCGGCTACATTGTATCCATCAGTCGTTTAGTTCTTCAACTCCCTTCCTCCTACCAGACTCCTCTCAGGTAAGATGTCTTCCGATACTTCCACGGAGGAAAGGCGTCCTACAGCAGCACTTCCATTAGGACAAGCAATGGGCAGTGCTACGACTGTGGCCTGTTCACAACAATGGTTCGCATGTTACGTCAACATGTTATGCTTCACTGGTGCCTCTGCCAGTCACATTGTCTTCTTGCTCAGCCCAAAGGAGTGATACTTCTGTAAGGAAGTAGAATCGTGAACCTTGCTGATGGAAGCCTAAATTCTACTTGAATGATGGCTACAGTGGCAACATCAGGAACTGAATGCCAAGGAAAGATGGCTATGTTTCAGAGAGCAGGGACTGAGAGTCATTGCTGCTGAGTAAGAGCAGAAGGGCCACACCCCCAGTGACAGCCTGTGCAGGCCTGGGGTTCAGCTCTGAGGAGAAAGAGAGTTCACAGCTCCTACAGCACCATAGGCAGCTGGGGAAGGTGACTCAGACCTTGAAGTAGAGAGCTGTGACTTCTGGGAGCCACAGGGCTTGTCCGCTGGGGTTTCTCAAGCTCATCTTCAGCGAAGGAAGAGATAAAGGGAGATACATTAGCACTTAAACTCAAGCACATACAGGAAAATACATAAAAGTTCTAAGTAACAGTGAGTGGGACCCTTGATAGGGAGAAAAGGCTTTAACTACCTCTTATCTTCTTGGGTAGGATGAAGTTTCTGGAAATAATACTACCTAATTTATAGCATTTTGGAAAGGTTAATGAGGTAATGCTTCAAAGGTGCTCACTAAAATTCTGGATGTACAGTAATCAAACAATAAATGAAAACCAAGAGTTGCTATTGTCCCGAAATACAGGTTTAAAATTATCGTTGATAAATGGCCATCTCCCCACCCCATTAGATTGCAAGTTCTGCAGAGACAAAGACCAGATTTATCTGTTTAATATTCTCTGCCATGCCACTGTAGTACCTGGTACTTAATAGAGGTGTGATAAATACTCATTGAAGGTAGAAAGGAAGAACGGGGCACAAGGTAAGAAATGAAATATTTGGGTAAAGAAGGGCTCTACCGTGGAGCACCAAAAGGGAAGAATTGGAAAATACTGGGAACTAACAATAGCAAAAATGGTGTTTTTTGACTGTGGGCATGAAACTCATTTCTTTTTTGACTAGGTCAAAACTGCTGCGTGCCTACAACCTACCCAGAAAGGGAAGCTCTCAGGTCTGGGCCACAGATCCTCTAGTCACTGACTTCATCCCACCTCATCTGGCTTCCCAATTGTCTGGATCGCCCAAAGCTCCTACTGTGCCACCGTTAGCCCAGCCAGCACCATAGTGCAAATTAGAAAAACATGTCCATTCTTTCCAGTCAGTGTAACCACAACTAGGAGGCTCTGCATACTGAAAGATGTGGGCCCGACTTCAGCACCCTCTCTCCCCTTCCTGCCATCACCCCCTGCCATGTGAGGGACGCAAGCTCCATCAGACAGGGGCCAGATCTATTAGCTATAATCCATGCAACTGGACATGGTGGGCTGGGATGCCCTTGATGGTCAGCTACATCAGCACACTGTCTCAGAGTAAGTGCTCATGCGGTGCTGGCTTTGGGGCTGCAATGGTCCATAAATGGGATCTTGCTGCATGGACCTTATTCTCTAAGTAGCAGTTCCCAGTCTCTTGTGTCACCCCAGGACCATTTCATAGAAGACAACTTCTCCATAGACTGGTAGAGGAGGGATGGTTTTAGGATGATTCAAGCACATTACATTTATTGTGCACTTCATCTCTCCTAGTATGACATTGTAATAGACAAGGTACCTTGGTTCATGAACTTAATTTGTTCTGTGATTTTGGAAAAGATGGCCACATTTGTGTTTGAGAGGGAAAGATGGCCCACAGTCCTGTTGTCTCTCAATGTAGTTTGCAAACAAAAACAGAATTTTGCCGAATGCTTTTGTTTGCACACCAATCAGAAGACAGTGACACCAGAAGTGTGTTCCTATATCCAGTATATTCCATAATCTCAACTTGGTTGGTGGCACTGCAGAAAACCCTCCTCCAGAACTATAGGATGTTGGAAAAAGAAGCAGACTTTTCAATGCTTTTGGGGCAATCTCAGGATATTCTGTCTTGACTTTAATCCAGAAAGTATAAACACTTGGAGTTGTCTCCAATATGCTTATTTAAGGCCTCCGTTATTTGCAATCTCAAGCAGGTGACACTCTTCTAGCGTGGTCAAAGTTGGTTCTCCTGACTTATTCCTAAATGAATGAAGATCCAATCTTTCCCAGCTCAGGGGTCTTGTGTGGTTGGGAAGTAATGCTCCAGCTTTTCTGAAAGGCAAAATAGGTGATCATGCACCAGCTTGGAGAAAGAAGGCCCTGGATCAAGCTCTTTCAAAATCTCTTATAATGTCTGAAACATTTAAAAAATCTCCATATTCACTCATTGCCCTACAATTTGAGTTTGGCTTTGAATGCAGCCATTTTTACCTGCTGAATTGAACACAGTGTGACTCTCCCCTGAAGTGACAGGGGAGCTGTTGAGCAGGCTGAATATGTCGAATGAGTAGGCCAGCCTGCAACCCATTTGTGTCATTGAAGTGTGCTACAAGTGCTTCCAGTTTTTCCAAAGGAAACCTCTGGAGCAACCCTCATAACAAAAACTCTGCCAGTGATCTACCCTTGGAGAGCCAGCTCATTTCTGCAAATAAGAGAAGACGTGAGTGCTTTGCATCCATCTTATAGAGCTGCACAAACAGAAGTTTAACACACCCTCAACCCATAAGTTAAGTACTTTACCATGGCTGATAATTCTAATCCTATCCTAAAAATGTCGTTGTGTTCAGGTGATATATTTTTTTTGGTTAGCCAGCATTTCTCTGATGACACAAAGTGCAGACACATTGAAAATCAACCTCTTTGGCCAGAGAAAGGTAAACAGAAAACTGTCCAGTCATGGCATGATTATCTCAACACCAAATGGCCAATTTAGTTTTCCTGATAAGTAACCATGTGAAACTTGAATAGCTCTGCTGCTGTAGTATTGGTTGGCAACAAAAATGTGTATAACACACCCTTATGTATATCCTCCCAAAAAATTTATCACACAAAAACAAGCATTGTTGTGTTGTTGTCAACAGAGTTAGATTCATCAGCCTGGATTGCCCACCATGGTGCCTCATTAATCCTCTCTAAAAATTGTCTCAATATTCCCTGCTATTTCATCAATCCATTCAGTTACAGTGCTAGCCAAAAGAGGAGAACATGCCCCTTCTGAGCTGCAGCCTCTCCTAAAACTTTATGACAAATGTCTTTAGCAGCAGACACAATCAACTCTTCATCAGCAGGAAAGGACCCCTCAGCTTTAGTGACGCAGTTACCATCGAAGAATGATGTTCTCCACACAGACACATGTGATGGAGTGGTGACCTTCAACAATTGCTTCTATTCATTTTGTTCACTCTTTTCTTTTGAAAAACTCCAAAGGCTTTTCTTTTAAAGCAGAGTACTTGGTCTCCATATGGCAAGGCAGTTTTTAAGGTTTCATAGTTTCATTGGCTAGCTGGTTGCCACATATTACCAAAGCAGGCCTGGAGAATGAGAATCACCTATTGAAATGAACCTGGAATTTTACCAAGACTCTTTGAATTTTATTTTCAATGCTGCCTCCTGTTTGTTGGCAGTCTTAGAGTCTTAGGCTGTCTCATCATTGGATCTTGCCCCCTTTTCAAACAAGCTCTCCAACGATGTTTATCTTTTACTAATTTTAACTAGGGTTAGCTGCAGGCTTACCCAAACTGTGACTGAGACAGGTGCACAGATAGAAGTGGGAAATAATATAGTGAGCAGGCCACATGTGGACTACAATAGGTGCCGGATTCTGACAAACCCTGTCACCACCAGCAGCTGAACAATTGAAAGACATCACCTGACTTGCCACTATAAACCTGCCACTAGACGAGGCTTGTCACTTGCTTCCACTGATAGGGTTTTCTCTTTTTTTTCTTTTGATACTGGGGATCGAACTTGGGACCCTGCACTTTTGAGACAGGGGGTGGCACCACTGAGCTAAATCCCTGGCCCCACTGATAGGGTTTTGATCTGAGTCTGCAGATGATTTATCACGATCTCTTTGCCGTTGAACCTCTCTGCTAATGTTGATCTATATTTGCAGGTGCTCCTGGGTGCTAGCATCACTGCCTCAGCTCCACATTAGATCATCAGGAGTTAGAGTCTCTAAGGGCCATGCAACCTAGATTCCCCACATGCACAGCTCACAGTAGGGTTTGCATATGGGAATCTTATGCCAGGATCTGAGTGAGGGCAGAGCTCAGGGGGTCAGGTGAGTGATGGGAGGCAGCTGCAAATACAGATGCAACCTTGTTCTCTCACCCACTTCTTAACTTCTGCTGTGAGGCCTGGTTCCTAACAGACCAAGGTCAGGTACCAGTCTTTACCCAGGGGCTGGGCTCCCTGCTTTAATTAATGTGGTGGCAGGACCCAAACTAGTAGAGTAAAGGGGCTGGGAATGAGACAAACATGGTGTGAACACAGTGCCTCCAGGGGCCAGTGACGCTACCTTACCAAAGCCCCTGTTCTCTTACCTTAAAAACGAGAACAATGGTATTATCTCCTGCTGGAAGCATGCAAGGAGATATAAGTATATATTTCATATATTTGAACTTTTATTATTTCATGGCCAATCAGTGACAAAGTTATGAAAAAAATGGAGAGAACCTTTTGGAGCAGGACACTCAGAAAGAGCATCACCAAAGTAGTGATATTCAAGCAAGAATGACAGCATGCAGTCCCTTAGAGAAAATGCAGAAGCAAATGTTATTAAAATGGGCTGATGTGAGGTATTAAGGGACATTGAAGATTGTGGCAAAGTACAGCACAGAGAGCCTTTTATCTAAAAACACTGAAGCTCAAATACTTGCAAACAAACAACATAGTCCATGTGATAAATTCTGCCACTGCAGGATGATGAAGATGCACTGAATTATGGATAAGAAACCAGTCCTCCCCAAAGGCTTGCCCCTCTATTCAGTTGCTCTTCTCTTCAAGCTCTGGGGGTGTTTGGGAGATCCTGGCCCCTAATATTCCTTAGCACTGTTTTCCCCAACAACAGCACAGGGCAGACCCAGAGAGCAGAGCGAAGCCACTCTGTGTTCAGACGCCACACAGTGCCCACACCTGCGTTCCAGAAGGCCAGGCCTTTCCTGTTCCCGTGCCCCTCCTCCACCCCGAGATGAACTGACTGCAGAGACTTCTCGCTCAGAGTGCATTGTTTGGAAGTTTGTGTCATAAACGTATCGATCCTGCCTCATGCTCCCAAGCAGAAACTCGGTGTTGAAGCACTCCTTTAATCAAAAGTAAATTATGTACAGGCCAGGGAGGTCAGCTCCACCAGCCTCACGAAAAAGGCAATCCATCATTTATTCGTAAATGTCAGTGGAATCTGGGGATCAATATGTGCACAATGTGGATTATGTTTATTATTTTTCTGTAAATATCAATGCTGGGAAATGCTTCGAGGGAGTGAGTGGGTGCCATGGGAAATAGAGCCTAACCGAGGCTGGGCAGCGAAGGGTGGGTCTCTTTAGATGGATTTCATCTGACTTTTGAGGGGGGTTTTTGTCTTCTGGGAGCCCCTGTGTGGGACAGAGCCGGGCCATCCCTTGTCTCCGAGGGAGCAGAAAAGACAGCAATTCTTACAGGGGCCATGCTGGCTTCACAAGTTCCAGAATGGATTTGCCCTAAAACAAGCTGGTGTTTCCTGATACACCCAGAAGGCTGAGTTTCAGAATGGAAATACAGTGCCTCCCGAGTTTCACCTGCAGGATTCGTCCACAGAGACCTCTGCAGCTCTGCCTGTCCCTGCCTGGCTCAGCACGGCCTTGACTAGGACCCCAGTGTCCAGGCAGACACAAAAGTTGCAAGCAGTTTGGGAGAAAGGACCTTGTTTCCACATTTCCCAATACTTTCTCTGTCGGTGAAAACTATAACCATGTGGAACTCAGGAGAGGCAGATGCTGCCTATGTGAGAAAATGAGATTGGAAACACTAGGCAGCGGAGCCAGAGGGGCCATCCGAGGCCCAGCTGGATGAGAAGGCTCCACATTGCGGCAGAAAGATCACAAGGTTTGAACTCCATCACACCAGGGTTTAAAGTTAGATCCTTGCTCTGTAATTGCCAGAAGAGTAAACTTGAGCAGCTTTTAAAACCTTTCTGAACCTCAGTGTCTTGCTTTATAAAATGGGGTTAACACCAGCAGCTCAGTCAGGATAGGCTGGGTTTTGCTGAAGTAATGATCACCTGGATCTCTACAGCCTCTCTGCTCATATGTATTTTCCATCCTGCTTCGAAGAGGAGGGAGCTCTGTGAATTGTGTGCCTGCGCTTCCTCAAAAACAGGTCATGCTTAACTTCAAAGGTGATATGATCTCACAGTGTGCTGCAAAGGAGGAGACCTGGATGTGCTTAGCAAGCACTCCTCACCCTAACCCTAACCCCAACCCTAACCCTAACTCACAGGGCTTGGGGACAGATTAGGGGAAGCATGCTAAAGGCAAGTGTGTGCTTGGAATGCAACAGGAGGTCATTTAACAAAGGCTGCTGACACTGAGCCAGTCCTTTGATACCAGATTTGATCTGCCAGCCAGAGTAGTATCACTAACGTTGGGAAGCAAGGGGATGGCTGGAATGATGAGATAGTGGGCTTTCAGATTAGCTTCAAGTGTGAAGGGGGTGGAAACGCCAAGACTTCGTGGAGGTGATGCTAATGGCCTGGACACCCGATGGTGGGGTGGTAGGACAGTGTGCAGTCCTGACACTCCCGGGCTCTGGCTGGGAAGGGATGAATGAGAACACTGACTCTCTATTTTAATGAAAAAAGCTGTTTTGGCTGTGGCAAATCACACAGAGGGCACCCAGAATACCCGAGGACACTCACGCTGGCTGCTGTCTCCCCCAGCAGCACCTTCCTTCTCTGTGCCCCTCCCCCGGGAGCCCTGTGATTGTGCCATTCGGGATTAGGTAATATGAGACCCAAGGCCTAGGCCTATTACTCACACTGTGACCTTGATAAAGTCATCGCTTTCCCTCTCTAGGCTTCAGTAGACTCATTTGTAAAACAGCAGAGTTAAAATCCATCATCTCTAAGGTCTCTTTCAACACCAGGCTTACAGTTTCCTGAAGAATATTGGCCGTGAGTACACGATGACTCTCCTTGTTCGCAACCCTAATAAAAGAAAGGCTGAGAATATTTGATTTGGTTTGCACATTCTTGTCCTGCACAGGGTCTATTTTCCCATCTTATGAAGGACTAGGAAAGAGAAGGAAAAGGTAGAGCAAAATCAGGATGTAGGTAAGTTATGGGAGTTCCTGTAATGTATTTGGGTAATTAAGAAAGGGGATCTCGATTCCTGCTTTGTTAGGCTTGGGGAGATCCCTGCAAACCCCTCTGAGAGAGCCCCTCTCTGGAGTTAGTGGGACTAAAGGGCAGCTTGGAGTTGGCTTGCCACACAGAGTGCCAGTGCCCTAGGGTGGGCGGGGCGGGTTCTTTGCCACCTTTGGATGCCCACCACTGTGAACAAGGAATGGCAAGAAAGTGTGTTCCGCAAATACCTGTGGAAAATACAGAACACCACTGAGGAAAATCAGTCACACCTGTGCCTTCCCTTCAGGTCCATTTCCAACCTCCCTCTCGTAGGCCGCAGGTCCTTCTCCTCTGTGGCTCCATGGTCCTCTCTCCATCCCTTAAGACACAAATTGCTCAACCCTTCTTTAATCCTAGTGCGGGCCTCAGAGAAATCTGCGCTAATCCGCTGCTCGACACCTGGTGTCCGAATCCGCAGAGCCACTGCCTCGGGGATCCCTTCCAGAGGGAGGGAAGGTTGCCTGCTTCATTCTGGACTACGGGGGCTTGGGAAAATATCGTTTCCTGCTCTCTTCTCTTGAGAAAAAAATTACTAGAAGTTCACAAAAAAATAGTACATATTCTTTGCTCTAGATAACCAGCAAGAGAAATGGCCAGGTGTTTTCAGAGACCATTTCCAGTAGATTTTAGAACCAGACTGGCTGCTGAGAATCCCAGTGCTGCCCAGGTGAAGTCTGAGAACTTGGAAATTTACTTCTGTTGTCTTCATTTCGGTTCTCTCCGTTCAATGGACTCAAATAAGAGTGATCCTTTACAGTGATCTGCAAAGCCAAGCCACGGTGAGCAGTCATTTGTTTACTAAATATCTACCCAGCACCACTCATGTCCCAAGCATTACTGTCACCCTCAGATCCAGCAACTGATGAAGCAGATATAAGTCTCTCCTTATTTCCCTTACCTCTTAATGCTCAGTGACTATTAGCTATGATTATTGCTGGTAATTTTATACGAAACACTAGTTTTCTGGGACTTTTGTCCAGACGGAGTCTCTCTGTCTCTAAGTGATGACAGAAAATGGGCTGTTGTGTTTACTAAGTGAGCAGGAAGTCCAGAGCACAGGAGTGGAGCTCCAGGACAGGCTGGAGAGCCCGTGGGCCTTCTCAGTGCGGTCCTGGGGCAAATACAGCGGCCCAGTAGGAGTCGCAGACTCTTGGGCTGAAGAGCCAAGCACACATTACACACGGGTCCCTCCTGGATGCTCTCAGGGACAAAAGGACATAAATGGGCCTTCATCCCGTTGGTTGCGAACAGTGCAGGGACCCCACGCAGCCCTCTGAGGGGCTCAGGGGAAGGAGAGCGGGAGCTCCTGCCACTCTTTGGGGACGCAGGCTTCTTAGATGGACAGGGCTGCTTCGGCAGGTGAAAGTCGCTGTCGCGCATCTGATAGCCGGGTGACCCCGGAATTACACAGAGTTGCCGCACCCGAAGGGGGTGTCGATGCTTCCCCTACCCACATCCCTCCTCAAGAGAGGGAAATGAAGGCAGAGGGGGAGCAGCCGACCACGATGGTGCATCTGGCGTGAGGACCTCCCGGAAGACAGCCGGCTGCACTCCGGGCTGGGCCTCTTTCCTGACCCCCCGCAGCCCCCTTCTGTACAACTTTGAGTGGAAACTCACAGCTCAGTGGCCTTCCTGCCACATGACGCATTCTGGGCTCGGAGGGCTGCAGCCTGGAGGAGCCCGGCAGAGCTCTCTGGAGAGAGGGGGCTGTCTGGGTGATCAGGTGCTTGTGATCAGGTGCTTGTCCAGCTATGGAAAAAGAAATGAGGGCTGGCAGGCATTTTCTTCCCACTGTTCTGCTCCTCAAGGCGTCCGATGAAGCTGCTGATTTTCTTGATGTCTCAGAACGGCTCAGAAGCGTTTCTGGACAGAAGCAATATAGGGATGGAAATTAACCATAATTTTACGGAGAGGTAACTGAAAACAAACAAGAAAGGGTGTGGTGTTCAATCTTCCATTCAATTGTCCTTTTGATCCCCTAAAAGAGATTTGCGCCATTGCGGAGGGGGAGGCAGTATTTCCCTCAAGGTGGACGCAGTCCCTCCTGGCTCTTTTGTCCCCTGTCCAAGAATCCAGACCGCTGGGAAGGGGAGCGATGTTAAAGGTGGTGCCACCTCGTGGTCAGCCAGACGAACAGCAGCTTCCGTCAAGACATCCTTAGCCATTGCTAAGGGGAGCAGCTGCAGACATTTATCTCTGCTCTGACTGCAGGGCCGAGAGAATCCCAGAAAGTTTATGTTGAGAGGAACCTGCAGAGATTTTCTGTCAAGACATCTGCTTCCAGCCAGCACGAAGAACAAGTCTCAGGTTTATAGTGCTGTATAAAACACTTCTACAAATATTACCACGTTTAATTCTCACCTCAGCCCTGTGAATCTTGATACAGTCATTATCTCCATTCTGAAGCTGAGGAGATGATCGGTCATGATTTAGGTTTCTTGAACAAAATCACCCAGCCAGTAAGCAAGGAAGAAGGAGCCGGAACCCAGGCCCCTAGCATGAACCTTCCAGGAGAAACCAGCTGCCCACTGACACTGGAAAACACAGAAATTCAGATTCAAGTGAAACTAGCTTGTCCCTGTCTTACACCCAGCCCTCCCCCAAAGATTGGGTCAGCGTTTGGAGCTGATGTGCATAAGTAGTTTTGAATCAGAAGAGCGTCTATTCCACCTAAAATGAAATCTCCCAATTTCCTGTCAAGGAATGAACAAATCCAACATGGTGGCCAGCAGGGTCCTCCACGAGAGGCCTTTTAAGGAGAAAGGAAGGCAGATGCAACCGTGATATGAGATCGCTGGTCAGACCTCCGTCCTCAGTTTAAATATTCAAGTCTTCAGGGAGACAATGAATTAAAGAGGGGGTTATCTGACCGTACACTGAAAAAAAGTGAGAAGTAAAGCAGCGCTGTGTCCGGTTGTGTCCTCGCTCAGACTCCCGGCCTTCAGAAGCGAGGCTCCTCGCCCTTCCTGCTCTGCTCGCCCCCGGCCCCATCTGCCCGATCACACCAGTGCCTGGCAGGTGGCTGAGCTGTGGCGCAAAGCAGGCCTTGCAGCTTGCGATGCCCAGGACTGTCCCCACAGGGAAGCCGCCATGCGCTGGCTGTTTCAGAAGCGAAGCGCGGGTAATGGAGGGAGGTCCTGACCTGTGGGCTGAAACGACTCAGACATTATAGGGCAAGGCCACGTAGGCTTCTCAGGGATGGGGCTGGACAGGGTGCAAGCGCATGAGAGTGTGCGAGCCCCTCAGCACCGACAGCCTCCCCAGTGCTCTGCAGCAAACACGCAGAGGCTCCTCATGGAGACCAGGAGAGGGGCTGCGGGCTGCAGGCGACAAGGCCCTCAGGGCAGAGGTCCCCAGGATTCTAGGTGCCAGAAACCAGTGTGTGGAAGACAGTTCTTCCATGGACCGTGGGGCCCAGAGGCACACACAAGCTCTACCTCTGCCCTCCAGTGCAGGCCGCAGCTCAGGGCAGGCCGGCTCTCCGGCCGATCTGATCTGACAGCAGGTGGAGCTGCAGAAGTAGAGCAAGTTTCAGCCACTCCCGCCCACAGCCCTGCTGTGGGGTCCGGATTCTAACAGGCCCCGGACCAGTGCTGCATGGCCCAGGGCTGAGGACCCCTGCTTAAGAGGAAGTGGAAGGCGGGTGTGGTGGCACGTGCCTCGGAACCCGAGCACTGAGGGAGGCTGAGGCAGGGCAATTGCAAGTTCCAGTCCTACCTAGGCGACTTAGGGAGACTCTGTCTTAAAATAAAATACAAAGGGCTGGGGAAGTAGCTCAGGGGTAGAGCGCTCCTGGGTTTGATCTGCAGTACTGAGGAATAAAAGAGAGAAAATCAAGCCACAGGTAACCCACGTGACTCCCAAGTACTGCCTCGGTTAATCCTGCGGTTATCCCCCAAGGAGAAGGAGAAGTGGGAGAGAGGCAGGGCCGCACTGCGCTGGCAGCGTCTGTCAGCCCTCAGGGAGGAAGAGGAGGTGCCTGCCACACAGTGCCCCTCCACCGCATCTCCTGTGCTTCACCTGCTCACAGCCCCTGGGGACCGCAGAGAACCACTTCTGGGGCTCACTCCCGACACCCAGCTCTGGTGTCAAAGCTCTCACATGTGTTTAGCCCCTGTCTCTTGGAGCATTCCGGGCGATTCCCTCACTTTCCCGTTCCTGGTTACTTCCTCTCCTCCGAAGTTGGATCCTAAGGGGACTGAAAAGCTAAAGTGTGCGTCACCTTTTGCTTCCCATTTTTCTCATCTCCTCTTAGTCTGAAACACTGCTGAGCGATCACAGAGCTGCGAGCTCTGCCTCATTTCCCAGTGGACCTCAGGGAGGGGGCTCGGGGCTGGGTCAGAGACGGGGCTGCTGTGTAGTGGACGCTGGACCCTCGGGTTTTGGGACTCCAGGCTCCCATGCGCCACGCTGTGAATTAAACAGCGAGGACACCTCCCAGAGCTTCAACAATGATAATGCCACACACTCCCTGGCCCCAAGGCTCTCAAAAGGGTCTGCTGCAAGTCACATGTCATTCGTGGTCTTCCGACTCATCAGTGAGCAAAGGAGAAGTTCTGCAGTCATGGATCTTTGGTTGTGGCTCCTAGAAGCCTTCACAGAAATGGTTCTTACTGAAGACTTCCAAGGCCCCATGAGTGCTGAGGTCTGAATTTGCTGTTTTTACAGAGTTGGAAACTTACTTCTCCCGGTCTTCATGTCATAAGAGGTTCTCCCTCTCTTGGTCAGAATTCTGGCCGACTGAGTCCTTGATGTCTGTGCTTATTTCCTCAGCCATGTGCTTAGGCAAACACGTGATTGTATTCCTATTGTTGGCAGCTTGGAAACAAAGGACCCGGGATGAAAGCATTGCACATCCACTCCCCACCACCCAGTAGATTGTTAGCTTGGCCAAGCCTTTTGATTTCAATTTTCTCCAAAATAAAATGGCATAATAAGGGTCCAGCCTGAAGACTATGAATCTGCACTCGGGAGGCGTTGTGTCCTCTGTGTGTGCTGTCATTCACAGTGGTGTTGACAGCCCTGAGCTTAGCAGCAAGAACAGCCTGGTGTGATTCTGTCTGGGGTATGAACTAGTAAGAATAATAAAATCTGAGCTTAGCTCTTGAGTAAAGTGTGTTTTCTGCTCTGGGTTGAAAGAAGACGGGATTGGAAGCCAATTCTCCAGCAGACAAAGGAAAATAGAAAGGACGGCTTGATAAATAGGGTTATCTACTTAGTCTAGGCAGGGAAAGAGAAATTTCCATGTCAAAGAAGTGTCATCAGAACTTTCTTAGCAGCCCCAGAAAGGCCCAGCCTGGGAGGGAGTTTTGTGGCCATTTAATTCATCATCTCCCCAAGGCAGACGACCTGGGCACATTGGACAATGTGCCGGGCAGTTGCCAGGGACAAGTGGTATCACTGTTGAACTCTTCAGAGCAGAAAGCGAAGAGCATACTAGACACTTGGCTTGCTTTCTTCTTTCTTTCAATCAATGCCCAGAATAAAGAAGACCATGCACAACAGGGAACAGATGACTCGCTCCCGGGAGGACACACCTGATGCAGACCCCGAGATCCCTCCCTGCAGAAACAGCCTGGGCACACAATTCCTCCAAACAGAGCCCATTCCACAAAAGCAGCTCTCACCTAACAAAGCTGCTCTGTGAGGATGGAAGGCTGGGGCTCAGGCATCCCTTCTAGAGAGGGGAGAAAAATGATATGAGAGCAGCTTGGACGGGAACAATATTTCAGGCATGGCTAGCTGTTAAAAATGAGCTAATTCAGAAGAGGCACATTTAAATAAATATAATGCAAAGGCATAATGGCACAAGATAATAGTTTTGAATGGGGAATTCTAATGACTTCAAGTGCATTTCACAGGGCAATTAATACACAGCCATGCTGCAGCATTCAGCAGAAGGGGAGGGAGAAACAGGGTCGAGAGCAAGGGAGGCGGGATGTTGGCAACTGATAAAAATAGGGTCTGATTTTCTTTGCAGAAGGAGTAATGGTTACATATTTAATAAAAGGGAAAATAAGTGTGTCAGGTTTTCTAATTCAACTTGTAAAATTCAGAATGATTGGTTTTTGAAGAGGGCAATTAGTCCTTTTTTACATATTCATAGAGATTTAGGGACATAGGGTTGGGCCTTCTCCATTCTTCTCTGCTTACTTCCTTGTTACCCTCACCCCAACACAAAGTAAAAATACATCTGATTCCCATCAAACTGAGGCCTCGTCCTGCTCAGTTCATGAAGGAGGTCCTCTGATGATTGGTGTGTACAAATGCCCAAGATTCTCTCGAAATTTCATGTGTTTATTGACACTACCAGAAGTCACATGAAATGTGAGAATCTTCCGGATTTGAAGGAAGGGATTGGCAAAGACGGCAAAGAGGGAGATTAGAGGGTTAGAGGTTGTTTTTCTGAGACAGAGGACCTCACAGCTGCCTGCTGCTTCTGTTTCATTGTTAGTGTGTGTGTGTGTGCATGCGTGTGTGTGTAGAGAGAGAGAGAGAGAGGAGGAAGGAAAGGAGGAGGGAAAAGAAAGAGTGAAGAAATGAGACTCCTTTGCTGACTGATTTGTTGAAATTATCCTGCAGGCTAATTTTAAGGCAGCCAGCAAATACATTTTTACCTGGTTTTATATCTGCTTCTCAAGTGTTGCACAGAGAAACCAGTGAACAGCTCCAAAAGCCACACACTGTCCAACACCAGTCCAGCACAAAGGGACGGACCCCAGTGACTGCCTCCCCTTCCACTCCCCAGGGCCCTGAGTTTTTGTGTGTGCATGTGCGTGTGTGCATGCAAGCGTCTACTCCTTTTCCTAACGTCTTCTGCTGAGATACCTTCACCTACGCCCATCTCCAGCCCTCAGGTTCTCCTTCTGCCCACCCTGCTCGGGCCCTGCCCTCTGTGCTCCCCTTTCCAGATGCTCCCCTTTAGCGTGTGCCCCCCATCACCCCACATACAGAAGGGCAGCAGGGGCCAAAGAGAAGTGAGGACTTGAGAGCCCTCAGAGTGCAGAAATATTTCGATTTCTGTCTGCCCAGGGATTTGCGGGTGAAGACACCCAGGCCGGGAGGAGCGGGCTGCTGGGAGGGCAGCACTGGTTAGAGCAGGGCTCAAGCCCAGCCTCCTCCGACTTCCAGACCCCTCCGACTTCCAGACCCCTCCTGCCTCTGCCTTCCAGGACAAGTTCCTAATCTTCTCCTAAGGAGAAAGTGGTTTTGATTTCTTCTGAAAGGGGAGGGAAACTGGAGAAAAGGGACAGATTGCAAGAAGAGAACACTGACTCTCGGTTCCTGTTGCGCCTTCCATTTGGAGTGACATCACGAGAGCGACGTCCCAATTCCCCTCTCCATCCCTCGCCTTGACCTCTGTCTGTCTGTGGAGCATCAATTACAGGGCTCTCTTATATGCTGAAGGCCAGTTTCTTTCTTAAATAGTCTGTGTCTATAAGGATGCATCTGTTTAATTCTTCATTTGTTTCCTTGTTGTGGTGCTGGGGACTGAACCCAGACAGGACCTCCTGCATGTTAGGCAAATACTGTACCACTGGGCTACCTCCTCAGTCCTGTTATTTAGTTCTGGGGTCCCCCTTCAGATGTGTAAGTTACATTTTGCAATAATTTTATTCACAAATAATACAAGTGGCATTTTGCTCTCCACTTATGCATCTCTAACCTGTTTTCCCATTGCTTTCAAAATTAGCTGAAAACAAAAAGGAATCCATCCACAGGAATCACTCAGGATGGGCTCTGACCCAATACTGGCTAACTTCACCTTGGGGTATTTCATCTAGAGTTACAGGGTGGCAGGTGGGGAAAGCTACTGACTGCATTACCCAGTTGTCTGTGGATACTAAAACACTCATGGGGTGATACAGGGTCTGAACCTGGAACTTTTGTTTCCTGAGACTGGGGTGCAGATAAGTGAGTATGAACCTTTGAAATTTCATCTAAGTCTTGTATGAGTATCTATGTATGGAAAGCTCTGTGTTTCCAGTGAGACACTCAGAGATCTCTGATGCCCTAAAATTAGGCCCTAGTTTGACTCACAGCGACTCATACCAACCTGGAAATAAACTTATTAGTAGCCATAATCTTACCCTAAATGCAATTACTCTTTCTCCATATTTTAAATGTCTACAAATTCTCATCTGACAATCACAACTAGAGACTAACAAATGTGCTTGAATTCAGAAAGAACTCATTCTTTTTCTGATCTGAAAATTCTTGTTAAATATTCTTTATAACCTCAGATGCAGAGTGCAAGGAGGGCCAGAGAGGAGAGGAGAGGTCAAGGTCATCTTCTCTTTGCTGGGTTTCCTTGCCCATTGGCCATGGCTGCTCTTTCCTCCTCCTTTGACACAGTGGAATACCTGCCCTGGAGGTGAGTGCCATCTCCCTTCCCACCCTCCCAGAGACCCACTATCAGGCCCTGCAGAGAGAGGTTCCCATGATGTTCAGAGGAAGAAGCCAGACTCCACAGTGTGTGGCCATTTAATTCGTAAATAAATATTACATGTGCTGCCAGACGGTTCATTAGCCAGTTGTTATGGTAATCAACACTTCAGCCAATTAAAACCTTTACCAAGACTTTAAAATATGTAAAAACATGAAGGCCATGCAGATACACTTGAATGGAAGAGACACCTCTGCTTCAGGAGAGGAGGGAGGGAAGGAAGAGAGGAGGCAATGAAGTTCAGAGAGCAGAGTAAAGGTAGAAGATGCTGGGAGAGGAAGGCACTTCACTCATCTCTACCCTGTATGTAAAGGGCTTTCTAGTACAGTAAGAAACTAGAGGGACCATTCATCACTTTATTTTTTCTTTTGGTTGATTCTTTGATGGCAAAGACTGTGCCTTGTTGACTTTGGTGTTTTGACTGCCTTCTATACTGCCTGGCACATAGTAGGTGGAAAATTTTGTATCAGTCTACTAAGCAACATCACAATGAACTGCAATAAGTAGTATTAAAAAAGTAGAAAAAGCAAAATACTCTAGTTCTATTATACAAACCAGGAACACATCACATACTGGGTGTCATGGCTTGTGTCTGGATGTCCCCGCCAAGCCTCATCTGCTCACAGGTGGGGCTTTTTGGAAGTGGCTGAGTCTAGGATGTGGGATACTGGATTAAGGGTGCCTGATAACTAAATTGGCTTAGCATAGTTCTGGGTGTGGATAATGAAAGGCCAACATGGGTGTGAGTGGCACCAAACAATAGGCTTGTAGCCTGGATAGAATATAAAGGGAAAGGTAGAAGGCAGGCATGCTGCTTCCTGCCTGCCCTGCCATGGACTGTTCTCCCCTACTATGCCCCTCTGCCATGCCGCCCTACCTTGGAGCCAGCTGACGATGGACTGAAACCTCTACAAACTCTAAGCTATAATAAACTTCTCCATTCACTTGTGGGTGTTGGGTGCCTTGTTCCAGCATGGAGAAAAGTAAGAAAGACACTGGGTTTAACCAGGAGTCCATGATGAAGGCTGCTGATGTGGCCCTGGACACTGGCAAGGGGAGGAGAACCTGACTGGTTCTGCTGCACTGTGGCCAGGAGAAGTGGTCCTGGGCCAGTCTGTGGCTGAGAGGAGTTGCAAGAGGACCCTGGGCATGTGGTGCCCAACAGCTTCAGTGCTCTCAACAAGCACAGGCATTCTGTCTCTCCAGCTGAACATAATCTCCTGGGACCCTACTCAAGGGCCGCTTGCAGTAGAAGTGGAGCTGGCCGCTCAGGACTCTAGCCAGGAGTAGGTATCAGAGATTGGACTTGGAACAGAAAAATCGAAGCCAGAGATTTTCTGCCAGCGATGCTGGGAGAGGAGGGGTCCAAAGGCCCCAGTCAAGGCCAAATCTGCAGGGAATGATCAGGACGCAAAGGAAGATGTAGATGACCCTCAGCTGGCAAAGGCAAGTAAGCTGAGCTCCTTGGACCTGCATGCCACTCATTTCTGTGCTGTCCCTCACCCTGCACACTGCCCGCCACACAGCAGGTCCTCTGTGCGAGTCGAATGAAAGCACAGCCAATACTTTTGTTGTTGCACTGTGCACCCGATCGAATACATGGGTGACTGGAAGAATTGATGTTTGGAATTCTATTTTGGGCTCCTTCATTTTCTTCCTAAAGAATCCTTTTCCAATATGCCACCTAGGACCAAGATTTCCCTTCATTTTTATTCTGTAATCAAAGGCATTTCCCAGTGAGTTGAACTCCCTCAGCAGAAGGAATACACGCTTTTCAGTGACTCAGTCCGGGAGGGGAGGTCTGGGATTCCCATTTCACTGGCTGCCAAGAGGTCTGGCTGTGCTCCCAGCAGTTCCCGAGCCCCTCTCCCTTCCCCCTCTCTCCACGGAGCTGTCCGGACCCTCCACATGGAAATCTGTGCCTGTAAAATTGCACTGATACAGTGAAGTGAAAGGAACTGCAAAAAATAACCTCCCCAGACAAACAGAGCAGATTATTTTAATGAGGGTTTGGAAATAGAAAACAAACTACCCTAGATTAGCCTTGCTCCCATTCATGAAGCCTGTGACTGCCCCTGACTCAGCAGAGCCAGCCCAGGTGGCTGCCAGGAAGGAACCCCAGCAGGTCTTTCTGAGAGCTGCCCTCCAGGGGAGCGAAGCTCAGCAGCCTCCATTCAGATTGTCCCAGGGCTGCTGGGGCCCACCTTGGCCAGCCCACACCTGTTGTGAACTTGCTCGGGGTAGAAGTTCAGACCACAAAGGAAAAGGGTCCCAGAGTCTACTTGTGGTTCAGCGAAAGGTAAATGGCAGAACCAAGATGCTCATACTTCCCAGGCTCTGCCCCAGACCAGGGAACTTACACCTGGGTGGAGCATATTAAAACCCAGGAAATCGGCAGCTTCTGTATTTCCCTCTCAGGGCACGGGTCTCTCCTTTGCATGTACCACATTCCTGGCCACATCTGGCATTGTGGATGGAAGGTCATTGACTGGTCTAGGAGGGCTGAGGGCTCCACACTCACAAGGGAGAATAATAAAATCACAACCCTCCCATGCGAAGCTTCATGGCAGAGGCTGAGCTCTTGTGAAGCCAGGCCTCGGGACAGGGTGGCGAACAGAAAAGAACTACAATAGATTATTACATTAAGCAAAACAAAATTGTTTCCCCGCTGGAAGGAAGGAAAGTCATTAACTGAGAGGGTCCAGTTATCAGGGAAAATGATATCACATCTGCAGTGTGTTTGGGATTGCAATTTGAGAGGGAAAATTGGACGAGAATGTGATGCAGGGTGAAAGGTGCGGTACTGACAGCTCAGGGAATTGGAACATGCTGTTTTCTGCCTGTGTCTTGGTTTCTGTCTCTCCAGCTGGTGGTCTCTGGCTCTCACCTCACCTGCTCTGATATTCTTTCCTCCTCTCAAAGGAGGCAAATATGGGGAAGAAGCCACAGAGTGACTTCAACCCCTTTATACTTCCTTGGAGGTTCTTGGCTTTCAAAAGCATGCCCATAATGTAGTGTGGCTCTCAGCCTGCAGGGGAGTCCTACAGAAACTACTGACTGCTTGCTTTTGCTGCTTTTTGGGTCGCTATTCATGACAGTGTGGTTAGAAGAGGGATGAGTTTCGCACCAGCAACAAGAAAGTATTCACCACATGGGTAAATAACTTGGTATAAATCATTCAACTAATTGTTTTCTAGGTGCTTACCATATTCAGAACACTGGGTTCCATGACACAAAACACATAAAGACAAATATGACCTAGATGTCCTTTCAAGGGGCCCATATTCCAGATGAACAGAGAAGAGACACACACAATACAGAACAATCCAAAAATATCAGGCAGTCAAATGCCACAGTCATGGAAGAAATCATTTTATTTTGTTTATCTTTTCAAACCCTCAGCCCAATGCTGGTGACTTCTGCATCCACCCAGGCATTAAGTCATCTACAAGATGAATCTGTTTTAGTAGCTGTATAGGGTAAAGACCTACCATGCTGAGGACTAGCAATTTAGAGTTCTACGGATGCATCCCTCCAGAATGACCACACTGTCCCATTGTACAGAACATTTGGAACTGTACTCACTGCCTCAGTACTATAAGCTCAGTCCTCCCTAGCTCAGAGCAATTTGTTTCCTGGCTCCTAAGAAATGCATTTTTTCTTTCTGGTTCTACTATCTGCTTTCATTATTCAATAGGTTAACCTACTGCAACCATAAACCCTTTGAATTACATAAATCAGAAATTATATGAATGTTTGTGAAGGTAAATCTTGATTTTCAACTTGATAGGTTAGTAAAACACACTTTTGAAAGTGTCTGGGTGAGTCATGGGACTGTCACCTCTGTACCCTCCTTCCCAGCCACCATGAAGTGACCAGCTTCATTCTACCATGTCTTTCTGCCACCAATTCCTACCTTGGAGCCAGCCAGCCATGGACTGAATCCCCGGAAACTAGGAGCCTAGTTAAACCTGTCCTCTATTAAGCTGCGAGGGCCAGGTGTTGTACACCAGTGACCTCTGAGCTGACTAATACAATACTACAGGTTGAACAGGCAATTCCGATGAAGTCCCACAGGGACCAAGGCCACTTGCTCAGCACTCCCATCACAAACCTGAGGCCTTTGCATGAGCATCCAAGGTCAAACTCCCTCCGAGGTTGCAACTCCAGATGTCAGTGCATCTCCAGTAGAGGAGCAAGAGAGAGAAGGAAGAGGAAAAGCTGTTACATTACACAATCCTGGTTCAGATGCTGCAAAGCCACCTCCATGCACACTACATTGTTCAAAGCTTTGAAATGTGGGTATATCTAGCCCCAAAGGATGCTGGGAAATATTCATAATAGCAAAGAATTTATGTTCCCCAGTAAAGTTTTAGGATTCTAGGACTAAAAAGAAAAACAAAGGCGGCATAGTGGGTGAAAATGAGCACTCCTCTATGCCACTTTCTGCCAGCCCCCACTAAACCAAACCCTTCATGTCCACCGCTCCCACCACTGCAGAATCATTCTCTTCTCCTTGCCTCACCTCTGAGTTTCCGGTCTCCTCAGTCCTTAGCCAACTAGAACATCCCCAGCTCCTCATTTCTTTGTTTGTGAACCTTAAACCATACGAGAACCCTCCAAACTCTCTCTAAACTTGCATCCTTGTATCAGCCAATTTCTGTTCACTGAATTTATTTAGGGATGTGCTGAATGGCCTGCCTTGTTCTGACACGGAAGGAAGCACAGGAATCTGGTCTCTGCCATCAGGAGTTTTTCATGCTGTCATTGTCGCAATCCGTTCAGGCTGCTCTCACAGAATACCACAGACTGCGGGTACCTAGAAAATAAGCACTGATTTCTGATAGCGTGAAAGGCCAGAAGGCTGAGGCCAGAGCGCCAGCATGCAGGGCTCCTGCTCCGGCTCTTCCACCTGCTCGCCTTGCTGCATCCTTCAGTGACAGGGACAGAGGACAGAGAAGCTCTCTGGTGTCTTATTCAGGAAGGGGCCCTCTCGCTCATCACCGCCCAGATGCCCCACTTTGTCTCCATCACCTTGGCAGTTGGGGTGCAACGCATGAGCTTTGGAGAGACAGAAGCATTCAGTCTGCTGCCCTGCAATGCGCTCGCTCTCCGCTGACCCCTCAGTTCTCCCAAGGCCCGTCTCTGTCTTCCCTCGGCTCCCCTGTCGGTTCACTCATTTCCCCAAAGCAGTCCGGAATCGTTCTAGCGCTGATCTTGGCCCAGCTCTGTTTCTGCCCAGAGTCTCCCTCCCACCCTAGGCCATCATGTCATCTCCTGTTTACCGGAGCCAAGGCCTCGTGCTGCGCTGTGTCCATGCTGACTGAGGGCTCAGTGGAAAACCGTGTGCTCTCCGCTGCCATGGATGACTCTTACTGGTGGAGACAGGCAGCAAACAGATGCATTAAATGTCCTTATATTTACAAATTGTGCAAAATTCTTGAAAAAATAGACCAGTTGGAGGAAGAATGTAAAGGAAGATCCAGTTAGGTTTGGTGCCAGTCTGGGGTTCCTCTTCTAGAACCTCCAGGAGGGAAGGGTTGCTGGGAAGGAAGAGCCCAGAGGGGGAAAAAGAGGTGGGAGTGTGGAAGGACAGGGAAAGGCCCTGTGTCAGGGACAGAGGCAGGAACTGAGGCCGGGCCTGAGGGAGGCGGAGGTGAAAGCAGAGCACTCAGAGCTGGGGGAGAGGAAACCTATCAAAGGTGGGCTGTCAAGTTTGCTTTGCTGTGGGGACAACGGATCAGAGAGGTGGGAGTGGAGCAGGTGCCTGCTGGGGAACTGTTGTCATGGTCCCAAGGAAGAGAAGGCTTGAGCCGGGAGAGATGGAGGAGATCTGGAAGTCTCTTGAGGCCAGGGCTCAGGTAAGAGTCATCCTCTACCTTCGCTGGTAAAGTGTTCCTGGGGCTCAGCTGCACCCACTCAATTCCACATGGCCAACCCTACTTTCTCTCTTGAGTGGGAGTGGTGAGCAGTCTCAGCAGAGACCACATGGCTCAGAAAAACCTAACTGCTTGCTTTGTGACCTTTGTAGGAAACATCTGATGGAGTCTTGCTCCAGACAATAACCTCAAAGGCCATGTACAGTGTGTTCTGCAAGCTGGCCAGTCTACTGACTCTCTGATATATCTAGGGTTTTTTTTAATCCTTTCTTTGACATAGAATGGAAATTTACCCCTTTCATCAGTTTAAGGCCAAAATAAAGAGTTAAGAAGAATAGGCTATGAACCAAGGAAACACCTAATGAGTGGAGAGAAAAGCCATACTGTATTTCTTCTGGTGTTTTAGCTACTGCTATGGAAAGAAGCTACACCCGTGATATCTTTCCCCAGGAACCCTCTGAAACAATTCCTATAACCTCAGATCTCCTCGTAGTAGCAACAGCTTGGGCCTTGCACATTGAACGAGCAATCCACCAATTATTTCCTCACTCAACCAACATCATTCCTAGCCCTATTATGGCTGGAAGGCTTTTTAATAAAACTGTCTACAAAGATTGCAAAATAAACCTATGGAGCAAGCTCCTCACTACTCCTCGTGTTTTCCCACACATTTCTCTCCCTTTCCTGCAGAGAAGGTTTGTGTTTCTAACTAGGTGGCTCTTTCGATCGCTCATCCAGAACACTGGAGGCAGCACTCTCTGCCCTGATACAGCCCGGCATCGAGAAGCAGCTTGTACAAGTTCCTTGGCACTGGTGTGCATTCACTTTGGGTTCCTTGCTCAGAACACATTGCTGGTCAGGGCACCAGGTACATTTCATTCAAGCTGGAGTTCAGGATGAATCTTAAGCACTATTCTTTTGCCTCTCCTGTAGCCCAGATCCTCTCTATGCAGCAGATGGGTAGCTTATCTGTCTGTCTTTCCCACAAATAGCCACTGTATTCCCACCCAAGGTGCAGGGCCATTTTAGTTCAGGAAAAAATGCTAGAAATTGATTCGGAAGGAGACTGATGTAAGGCTAGGGCAAGATTTCCTAGTTGAAAGGGAGAGTAAGAAATCAAATGCATGAACACCAACAGCATGGTCCTGACCAGTGGAAAGCTGGGAGCACAGGCCAGGAAGTGGGGGAGGGGGTCCTGGTTTGGAATCTAGATGGCTAACTTCATGGGAGTGTGGCAAATCACTGTTGTACTTGGGCTCCATGTCTAAAGCTGAGATATCTGCTAGAGGATCTTGTTAAAGTGCAGATTCTAATTCAACAGGCCCAGGTAGGGTCTGAGATCTTGCATCTCTAACCTGCGGCCAGGTGACATCCTGGTGGCCCATCTGTGCTGCACACACTGAGTAGAAAGGGCATGAGGGGTCTGCCTTGGGTTTACAGGTCCAAGGTTCTGAGCATGATGCTGATCATCACTACCAATTTAGTTTGAAGCATTCGTCCATATTCACCTGGAATTCGGGTCTGTGGGGTTTCCTCACTACCTACTCGGGAAGGCTACAAAGACCTTGGTGAGGATCCCTGTGGGTGTGCTGGGTTGTATGAGGAGGGCTGCACAGGGGTGCTGGCTCAGGCACTCAGGCAGAAGCTGAGCCAGGCTGCTGTTTCTGGACCCTAAGTCCAGAGAAGGAGGACAGGGAGACAAACTCAACACCACCGTGGCCAAGACCATGGACTGGGCTGTCAGGGAAACTGGACAGGAAACAGCTCCATCCCTCTGATGTTGATTTTTTTTCTGTAAAATCTTATTTTGGGGGGGTTTTGGGAAGTGTTAAATAAGATACTTCAAATGTTCTATGTTCTGGTCCCTAGACACAGACTCTCACATGGTGATTTATGTGAAAGTGGGTTTAGCTCCTGGGAAGAGCAGGCAGGAGAGGGGAAGAGGGATGAGGGGAAGAAAGCCAAGCACGGAGAGGACAGCAAGCCAAGTTCAGTGAGTGTAAGCAGCTCCATCCTGCAAGGGGACCCTGAGGAGTCAATCTCAAAGCTTAGGTTGTCCCAAACCAGGAGAGGGCAGTGGGGTCACTGACGCCCTCTCATTCATCCACCATTAAACACTGTCTCCTGAAAGACATTGATCCGCAAGCACTTCCAGCTCTCTGCACACACAGAACAATCAAATTCTGGAGCCTGAGGGCAGCCTCTCGCCAAAAGCCAGGGACCGACCCTCTGAGCCAACACACTTCTGAGGCCCTGGAACCAGCAGAGACAGAGTGGAGCAAGAAGTGTTCTGACGGTGTCTGCTGTACCTCTGGAAGCTCGGTGTGGTTGCCAGCAATCCTCAGTCCTAAGCTGTCAGTAGAGACAGGCTGCACTATTTATTCTGCAGGGAATGAGTAGTATCATCTAAGAAGACAAGGAAGGGGATGAGAGAGGGGGGCCTGGAAGCCACTGATCACGCTGGGTCAGCTTTGCAAATGCAGCCCGTCACCGGAACTGGAATCCAGTTCATGAGGATCACACTTGGCCCGGTGGTCCAAGGTCCTGAGGTCCCACCGGCTGAGGCTGACAGAGGCCTGACCTCCCAAGGGTGCTCTCGGTCCAGGGCAGTGACTCGATCCAGCACTGAAGGTGTGTTTCTCTCCTCAGCGTGCACGGCCATTCTTCATCGCTGTGGCTATGGAATGGGCAACCTCTCTGGGCACCATTTTCTCATCTTCCAGGAAAGAGGTCCTCTACTGGTAAATACAAGACGAACCTCCATGAATACCAAGCCACATCTGCAGTCACACATCCCCAAGTAAGGTCACTTCCTTCCTCTGAAAAGATGCGGAGGTGGTGCTTTCCTGTTTCCTGCATTTGTCCTTTGCAGGTGTACATAGTCTCCACCCAATGCTTCTATTAGCTGCTGCTTGTAGCATGGTGAATATTCCCCCTCCTTGTGGCTGATTAGTCAGTCTCCCATCTCCAGGTGTACACACATATATGTGTGTGTGATCTGTATATATAACATAGCATAATTTTTATTCATTACAAAGCCAATGTGTCTTATCACTCTGATTTTGGAGATTACAGCTTTTTGACTGTATAGAGTGGGATGGGAGAAAAAACTGTGCTCAGGCAGGATTCTGATGCTACTAATTACTCACCAAGATACAGTACGACCATTTTTGTAATCAAAGGTTTGGCTCATTTAAAATCTCTTTGTTTTCATTTTTAGAAGAAACAGAAAAGAAGAAAGTCAAAAGGATGAAGAACAAAAGCAGCTCCTGCAGCAAGACAGAGTCTTTTGCCAACACGTTTAAAATCCCAAATGGAGCCAAGTGCCCAGCAGAGAGAGTGGGTCTACTGGCAGCACAGTGCAAGAAACAGGAAAGAGCAGGGAGCATGAGTCAGAGCACTTTCCAGGTCAGTGACAAGGTTCAGAGAATTTAGAGCCTGACTACCCTGCCTCTCCGGTAACACGGTGAGCTATGCAGTTCTCCCCCTGAAGTGGGGTGTAAGATACCTGGACAGACCAGCCTCCACCACGGGCGGGGGGGGGGGTTGCAGTGGACAGACCCTGCAGGGCCAGATCGGCAGCTCCGTTAGCCAGCAGGTGGGACGCTGACTGCTGAGCAGCTGTGAAAAGACAGGAAGAAAGGGCAGGGCTGCCCTCGGAGATCACAGCTGCCAGGAACGCCACATGGCCACTCCGAGACCCAGGCCCTGGTCACCTGTGAGCAGGGAAGGCAGACTGTGGGGTGAAGAAGGGAGGCCTAGGTCACACTGCTGGGACTGGCAGCGATGTCCTCAACACAAACGCACTGAGGGACAGCACCCTGCCCTGGGTGTCGAGTAGGAAGCTGCTGTCGTGTTTTATGGCTGCCGTAACGAAGCACCATAACCAGGTGGTTTAAAACAGCAGAAAGGTGTTTGTTTTATTGGCACAGGTTGGTACGTGGTGACTGTACCTGTCTTGGGGAATCGCCACGCGTGCACGCTGCATCTTGGCTTTTTACTCCCCCTTTTCTGCCTTTCATTCCTTCCCCTCCTTTCCCAAGCACTGGTTCTCATTTCCAACAAAGTCTACCTCCTCGTTTCCCCACCATCTCTCCTTTATTTTATTCTTTAAACTATTTATATTTTGGGTCTCTCATATTAGAAAAGCCATGCAATATTTAACCTTTTATGTCTGATTTATTTCACTTAACACTATGGTCCCCTCCATTTTCCTACAAATGACTCAACGTTAGCCTTCTTGATGGCTGAGTAGTACTCCATTATTCTTCATCCATTCACCTGTTGATGGTCATACAATCCACTTCTGTAATTTAGCTATTATGAGTTGTGCTGCTATAAACATGGGTGTGCCTGTATCACTGCAATACGATGACTTTAACTCCTTGGGAAGATATCCAGAAGACAGGTATAGCAAGATCCAGTTGAATTTCTAGTTTTAGTTTTTTAGGGAATCTCTATAGCAATGATACTGGTTCAGGTTCCCACCAGTGTGGACGGGCCCCTCTCACTACGTCCCCAGCAGGATCAGCTGTTGCCAGTCCTTGATGCCAGCTTGCAGTCGTTAGAGGGAGTCCCCGTGAACACCGGGAACCGATTCCCTCACAGTCCCAGAGAGCAGAAGTCTGAGCCCAAGCCACCTCAAGGTTGGTTTTTCCTGGGGACACAGGATGACTGGGCTCCCTGCCGCTCTCTGGCTGCCCTTGGCATTGTTGCCCTGTGGTGGCTCCCTTCCAGTCGGCTTTGCCATCACGCAGACTCCTGCTGGGATGCTACATGTTGCTGCTTTTTCTTCTTATAAAGACACAGGCACTGGAGCAGGGCCGAGCCTACTCAGTGTCTCTTACTTAATGAATTACGTCTCCAAAGCCCTGGTATGAGTCGGAGGTCTCCAGAGAAACAGGAACAATAGGGCGTATAATTTATTAGAAGGAATTGACTCACAAAATCATTGAGGCAAAGAGGTCCTGAGATCGGCATCTGGCAAGAGAAAGACACAGGACAGCCAAACGCAGTGTAGCCCAAATCGGAGGGCCTCGTACAGAAGAGCCAGTGCAGTCAGTCGGCAGCCTCGAGACCCCAGAGGTGCTGGTGCTCCAGGCCCAGTTCAAAGGCTAGCGTGGCCAAAGTCCCAGCTCAAAGTGAGGCAGAGGAGAACTCTTTTACTTGAAGGAGGCCCTCGTGTTCTAGTCAACTGACAGGTTGCAGGCCACCTATATTAAAGAAGGGAATCTTTACACTGGATGTGATAAAAAATCTAGTGAATCTTTACATTAAAAAATTATTATAGCAAAAAACACATCACCATTATTGCTCCTCAGAATACCCTCCTCTCTTTGGACACACTTATCCCAATGTTCTTGCCACTTTCTGAAACAGTTCTGGAAGTCCTCTTTCACCAAAGTCTATAGTTGCCCTGTCATGGGTGCCTCGATGTCCTCAGTCAACTCAGCCCAATTTTCATGGTCTTTTGTACTTTGGGGGGAACCCAGAAGTCTCTCAGTGCCACATATGGTAACTCAGCACAGTTACCAAAAATGATCAAGGCTTCAGGGGACCATCACACTCTGGTTTGAACAAGATTGCACAAGTCAATTTACAACCATATGACATAGGGAAACTGTTTCTGGAGCTAATGATAGAAGCCAAGGGATGAAGGCTCCACCCCATGATTTTCAGGGAGTAACCTCCACAGTCAGTTCATGTGTTTAACCTGACCATGTTTCAGCTCCACCCCTGGGTCCTATGGAATTTAACATACTGTGCCTGTTCTTTCTCGCCAAGGTTCTGGTCCAACTTGGGGAAGGCATTGCCTCTTACCACCCACCTATCCTCATGAGAATCACTTCTGTGCTGAGCTGCCTCTTTTAATCTGAAAATGCTAGACTGCAGAAGAATTTCAGAACCACCGTTTTGGTACAATCCCATTTTTGTATGTGAGGAAATGGGTTGGATATTTGGGTATGATTGGAAATGTTGATATAGCCTCTTATAACCAAGGTTGGGTGGACTTTCTTAGGTTATTTGGTAGATTATAGGACATCTCTCACACCTCAAGAAAGTATGTACTTTAAGAGAGAAATAAAGAAGGCTTTCGAGGTGGATCAAGGAAGGAATACAAAACTTAGCCAGTGAACAACTTTGACAAGGTGAATGGCATCAACACTATCAGATAAGGTTGGGAATCATCGGGAAGATGAGGTGTGGATGTTGAGACAAGTGGAGAAAACCTTGGGAAGAGAAGCTGATTTAGCCATTATGAGCAAAGAGCTCTGAGAGGCCAAACTCACATTGTTCAGAAAACTCCCCCAACGAGGATGGTTAAGTTCATTTGCAAAGCTAAAGCGGGTAAAGCCCAAGGTCATAGGAAGGACGGAAGAGTCCCTGAGAGGCTGACAGTTTCCATGCCTGGATGGAGAGATCATCAACCGAGAGGACCCGGAAGGACCTGCAGCCTGAGGAAGGGGTCTCTCCTTCCTGTACACTAGACACGCACTTTCCAGCTGACCCACACACACTGCGTACTACCGCTGTGCAAAATCACGAGAAAACATTCTTCCCTCGGGTTAGCTTTTCTTTCCCAAGCTGGGTATATTACTGTTAGGAGAAACAAAACAAAGCAGAAAGGATGAGGAGACAGGGAAAAAAGGACCTATTTTTAAGATAGTGTGTGTAACTGGGCACAGTGGCACAAACCTGTAATCCCAGCTACTCAGGAGACTGAAGTAGGAGGATCTCAAATTTGGGTCCAGGCTGGACAACAAAGTGAGACCTTTATTCAGAATTAAAAGTACTATGGACACAGTTCCATGGTGCAGTACCCCTGGGTTTGATTCCTGGTACTGAAGAACAAAATAGGTTCCGGCATAGCTGGATGTTACAAGTAAGAAATTAGGGTTTCATCAGGATATCATCAGTTCACTCTTCTCCTCCCAGCCTGGACATCTTTCCTGATCTCAGGATCTCTAGCCTGCCTTTCTCTGAAAATGTCAGCATGGTTAGAAACAGTCCTAACTTAGCAACAGCCCCTCTCACAGGTTATGAAACTTGCAGTCACGTGACTTGGTCCTTTCGGTAGCCCTGCAGTAGGGGAATTGCACAAGGGAAGCCAACTCCAGGCTGGAAGAAGTCAAGTTGAGACTAGTATTGGGAACCACTGCTCCCTTGTTCTGTGCCATTTCCACACTCCAGGCTCCACCACAGTGCAGGAAAAGAGGCTCCAGCAGCTTCTGTGGCCAGAGGGGCAAGCAGGCTCCAGGGTGACTTTCATCTGCCTGAGCGGGGCTCAGGTGAACCAGGAAGTGGGGCCTGGGAGCAGAAGGGCTGCAGCTGAGACTCCTTCCACTTCCCAAGGCAGCAGGATGGTGGGGCCAGGCACAGCGAGGTTGCTTTACTGCGTAATTAATTTCCTGAGTGCTGTGCGCCCTGGGCTGCTATCCAGGAGACACTTGGACTTGTGTGGCTTTCCATTCACTGCAGCTCCTGAAGCCCCAGAGCTGGATAGGAAGGAAAGAAAGAGGTGTAGCGGGCTGCTCGGAGCAGGGCTCTGCCCGGTGTCCCCTGGGATCCCTTGGTTTTCACGGCTCTCGGCCCTGCTTGCGTTGGTGAGCAGCTGCTGCCTGCCCGGAGCTTTTCACTCCCATCATTACTCGCCTAGGTAAGAAGTCCACATTCCAGCTCCGCACTGCCTCTCTCATTTACAGTGCCTTTTCCATGTATTTTTATTCAAGTGAAAGGGGAAAAGAAGAAAGAGTGAGAGAGAAGGAGGAAGAACAAACCCAGTAGATGAAGAAGCAAAAGTGAGTCCCTGGGGCTGTAGGGAGACATCAGCACTCCATCAAAGACTTCCCCGGACTGCGAAGTGAGAAGCTCTGAGAGCAGACACAGGAGCCAAAGCAGGAAGAAGCTTGCTCTCAATTCCAGAGAAGCACGGTTCTTCTTTACCCAGCGTTCCTGAAAGAAGCTTGAAATGACTGTCAGAGATGAAAACTTACTAAACTGCAAAGGCAGGAACTCCATCTTTTTAGCTTTCCCTCTGGTACCTGGGACACAAATATGCTTCTGAGCCCTTGAGAGGGAGGACATGGGAGTGAGTGAGATCCAGAATGTGCTGTTTTGCTAAAGCACTGCCGAAGAAGGCCAGCGAGGGTTGGTGCCTCTGGCTGCTGAGAGTGAGCCCCTCCCAGTGGGGATCGCCCTTCTAGGACCCTGCTGTCCTGCGGCTTCCCCACCCCACTCCTGTTTGCTCTGCTTGCTCTAGCTATTTGGGAAGCAGAGACACACGTGCTTCTCCAAGCTCTTTCTCCAAGTGCCAATTATGATTTATCTCAAGATGCCAGACTCTCGGGCCGCCTTCTAGTGTGGATGAGGACACAGGAGAAACGCGCTGAGAGGAGAAAGAGAGCTGAGGCCTATTCCCTGTAAGCTCCTTGGCTCCTTCTTCATTTAATCTCCACTGCCAAGGGGGAGAAAACGAGCAGGCTCCCTCCTCCAACTGCAGCGTCCTCTTCGAGCTCACAGGCTCTGTTCCCCTCCTCAGCACTTGCGCAGCTCCCCTCCGTGCTCCAGGCGCCAGGCTGGCACCCACTTCTGTCCACAGTGGAGGAGTCTTCCAGCACAAAAGGTCCTGCCCAAAGGGGATGTGCTCAGCGGGGGCTCCGAGTTAAGGACTTGGAAGGAACAGGAACGGAGGACTTCCACTTTTTAAGGGTTGGTTCGTGTCAGAGCTTTCCATTGTGCCCTTGGTTCCAGGAGAGGGAGGGGAGAATGTATAGGAAGCCATCTCACTTCAACTGAGCACCAGTAATAAGCTGTGTGTTTAGAGGTTCATGAATAAGAGACTGGATACAATCTCTGGGCTATGAATTGTGCACGCGTCATGGACAGAGGAGAGATTGGCAACTTCCCTCTGGACTCAGCTCTCCGAGTTCCCCCTCGCTCCTTGAATCCCTGGAAGGCAGCTTCTACCACATCTACTGAAACCTGTTGGAGCGGAGGTAGCCCAGGAACGGAGGTTGGCTGAGATCAAACATCCTTGACTTTGGTTAATGTGTATGGTACCTAAAATTCCTCTCCCTTGACACCGGTTTCAAATTACCTAAACTGATTTCCATTTCAGAACTCTTCACTGAAACTTCACATTGCAAATCCTAGTTGTTAACCAAAAGGAAAAAATAGGGAAAATGAAAAAGCAGGCAGTTAAGAAAAGAAGTGGGCAGGGAAAGAGAGAAGAAAATGGAAACATCTTGTGTGACGAGTAGTAAATATCCTGGATAAGTATCTGGGTTTGGAGCAAAATTCAGCTGCCACCTCCAAGAGTAGTTTTTAAATCCTTTGAATGAACACAGGTGGCTGTGTCTCAGACATACACTGCTGTGCGAGCCACACCCTTCACACAAACACTGTATCCTCCTCCCATTTCAGCTCTGGACATTAAGCCAAGGGCCTCAATAGCAGGCAGAAGCTGAGCAGAGCTTTGTCTGCCTCGTCGTGTGCAGGCCTGTGATATGCAAGCCTGGAGGCAGCTCAGGCTGTGTCACTAGTGCAGCTTCCTGAACAAGATTTCTTTATACTCAGGATCCTCAGGACACCAGGCTGCAGGTTACCATGCACGGGGCAGGGATGCCATAGAACTCTTTCTTCTACTATTGCTTTTCTCTGTAAACAGTGTCAGGACAGAGACACAAACGGCTGTCCAGTTATCACAGCTTTGTAATATTTCAGCACTCTGAACGATTCCGGGGGTCATTTTATCCTCTCTGCTTCTAGGTAGAGATCTCATTGCATGATCAAAAAGAAACCTGTCTCTATTTTTAAATAAGGTAAAGGAGGGATGAGGTTAGTATTTCCAAGGATCTAATATGTACCAAACACTATGTTGAATCGTCAGTCTGGTCAGTAAAATGGGAATGGTCGTGGGAGAGAGGAAACAGTGGCCTGCCTGAGCCGCAGCGGGAGGGTGGCGCTGGTTGGTGAAGTGCTTTCCGAGAGGGTATGGCCTCTGCCCCAGGGAGCCCTCTGAGTTTCTTGGAAGCCTATGATCCTTGGTGTCTCACCGTCTAAAAAGTAGCACCTCATCTACGCCCTCTCTGCTGCAGAGGAAGAGCCTCCCACATCTCTTTCTTAAAAATGCATGGCATTTCAAGCTTTGGGAGGAATTCCATTTAATTTCTGTAGGACCATTTGGGACCTGGCATCTCATTATTCTGGGTGTCAGTGAGGGTTGTGTTTGGGATGTGTGATGACCCGGTGGAGTAGGAGGAGGGATTCCGCAGCATTGCCCGCTGCAGGATGTTCCCCAGCGGAAACCCATCCTCTCATGAATTCAGCCCAATGAGCTGTGTGATTCCCACCCCACACCACAACCCACTGCTGTCTCCTGAGTGCTCCCTGTTACACACTGAATACTGGGGTATTGTGTAAAGCCTTTGGTTATCAAATAGTGTTGGGGGAGGGAATGGTGTGTAAGGAGGAAGCTGGTGGGTATCCCAGGTGGTCTGGTGGGCCAGACTCAGACTGCTAAGCCACCCACCATTCAAAAATGGAAGTAATTAAAATTAATTAAAAATCATTTTAAAAAACCTTCAGTTTTACAATTTCAAGTGCAACCCAAGTCTCCAGAGCTCATAAAGGATGTGTGTGCTGCAGCATTTTCGTGGAGAATTTCCACACCCTGAGCACTGACTGCAGGACCATGCTGGGGGAAGCCAGATACAAGTACCAAGTTGAGTCAAAACCTGGTTTGCAAAATGGATTTATTAACATGTAACACATGCCCGGTGTGGGGATCCCAGGCTTGTATGGCACTGATTGATCCATCCACTCTCTGATCATCAATCAACAGCATTATTTTCTCTCTCTGGAGTGCTCAGGGCTCCTCAGTGGCCCTGCTACTTCAGCAGCTTGCAAAGCACCAGATCTCAGTTTCTGTGGCTTCTGATTCACTTTAGGTGGATGGGGCAGGAGGGTGAAGACAAGAAGCGAACAATGACACAAACAAAACAATCAGGCGGGATGTATCCTTCACTCACCAGGCCCACGTTACTGTGCACCCAGACGCAAGATCTGCCAGGCGGTGCGATGGAGTCGGCTCTTGATGCCTACAACCTGAGCGATGCGGTCAGAACTGACTAGGGAGAAAGGGGGCCACTGCTCTTCTCGTGCTCTAAGAATGATCGTGATGTGTTCCAGGGAAGACTTATGAGGCCAAAGCGTGTGTTAGGGTCCCATGGGGAGAAGTATTCCCAGCAACCCTGTGAAGGGAGAGGTGAGGTATACAGATGAACGAGCACCTCTAAAGTCAGGAAATTCTTCCCAAGGTCACTTCTGAGAGAACTGGGATTCAGGTCACAGAGCTTTTAGGCAAGATTTGATCTCTGAAGGTCATGCCCTCTCTCTAAGGAGCACAAGCAAATGAGAAAATAAATGATGTGATTTCTGCAAGTGTCACCCCACTTGTGATCCTGAGAAGAGATGGGCCACACAAGGACATTCTTTATTCTAACTGGAGATGAAGGTCCTGGAAATCAGACCATACTTTGTGTTGCCACATACCTGAAAACTTATTCTGAAGAAGCGGGAGAGTAAAGGATTGGAGGAACTGAAAAAATGGCTACTTGCAAAACTTGAAGAACAACTACTATGTAGTCAAGTGGTTCCTACACATTATTACTTTTTTTTGCCAGAGACTTCTAGCAAGTTATGATGTAACATGGAAAATAAAGAAATGGTATGAGAGGGAGGGAAGACAGACAGACAGACAGACAGATAATAGGCTCAAGTTGAAACAGAATGTTTCACATCCATCACAGATGGATGTGAGGGTGTCCCCAGAAACCCCAGAGATGAATAGAAGACTCAAATCTTGTTTGGAAGCCATGTCCCAGAAGCTAGAATTAGCACTAACCAAAGGAAGGCTGAAACTGGGGGTCAGAGTTTCACTCCACATGGGAAGAATTTTCTAGCAGTTACAGCTGACCAACCAACAAGGACACAGGCTCTGTAATGAAGGGGTTTCTTGCAGCTGGAATGATCAAATAGTGACCATGAGAAGTCTGGTAAAGTCTCTCCTACACTGAGGAAGAAAAACGTTGACGTTACGTCAAGTTCGACGCACATTCTAGGAGTCTTTCTCAAGCTTGAAGTTACATTTTCAGCTTGTGTAGACTCAAGAACTGAATCTAAGTCTTAGCCTTTCTATCTAGAACTTTGAGAAATAAGACTTAGGTGAGCATCAAGGAGAGTTTTGGGTAGAGGGCCATTTGCAAAGAAGCAAAGGGATGGATGACACCTGCCCCTGTCCCTTTATCCTATGTGCTAGAGAGAAGGCTGCCCTTGGAGTACGCTGCAGAGACCGGGGAGAAGGCTGGTTCCTGCAAACCTCTCCCGCCCCGTGAGGTGGAAGCCAGAAGACAGGAAACCTGCTCTCTGCCACAAACCTCAGATTCGTAAGTTAAAGCATGTATCCTTCCATGCTCTGTGCGTGATGTACTCTGCTCATAGGAAATTCAACTATTTTAATCTGATTATGGGTTACCTTGTCATGAGTTGAGTTGTCTTTTGCAAAATGGTTTGTTAAAGTCCTAAGCCCCAGTAGTTTAAAGTGTGGCTTTTCTGGGAAATGAGAGGCCGTTGGTTGAGATGCGATCACCCTAGATGAGGGTGGGCCCTGACCCAGTATGTTGGCATGCTTAGGAGAAGTTGGGCAGGCACAGGCAGCCGGGCCTCTGAAGACAGAGCCCTGCAACGGCACATGGGCAAAAGGGACGCCAGGAGCCAGGAGGGGTGGGGAACGAGTCTCCTCTCTGCTCCTGAGGTGCTCTGTGGACACCTTGACCTTGCACTTTGCTTCTTTGGAACTGTGGGACTACAGATGTCTGGCCTTGTTCGCTCACGGCAGAGTCGCCTCTTTACCTTTCAGGCGGTGGCAGAGGCCACACGTGAGTAGGAAGCTGGCAGGGCGTTTCCTGCTTCGCCTCTTCTCACCTCTCACGCTGTGTCTGCCAACGTCGGGAGCTCCGGTAAAGGGGAGAGCAGGAATGAGTCCAGAAGTGGACATGCTTTCCAAGCTGGTTTGATGGACCTGCCCTTTGGGAATTTAGTGCAGTCATTTATAAAGCAGAGTAAAAGTAGTACTTTCCACTGTTCTCGTGGTCACTGCTTAGGGTAACGTGAGGTCATAAAAGGAAGACAAAAACTCTGAGAAGGAGCTTTGGGCAGGAGTAGAGGGGATCTGATGCAGGATGGAACAGATCAGGGCTTCTCTTGGGGAAGGCCAGAAACCAGGGCTGGACAGAAGCACGGGCATGGAAGGTGCAAGTGGTCAGAAACCAGGGGCAGTTGATGAAGCAGACAGGGCACAGGAGTCAGGATGATTCAGACATCAGCATGTCCTACCTGCCAAGAGTGAGCAGGCCAGGGTGGAATCTGCTCAGTAAGCCCAGGCCAGGGGCTGCCACCTGGGCAGGGCACTGGCCTGGGAATCGGGACAGTAAAGACAGATGCAGGACAGGCGGGACAGAAGCAGCGTCCCGAGGCCTGGGCAGAGAGGTTGTGTCCGTGCCCACCGCAGGAGAGCCCCCGAAGCTGAGAGGAAACCGGATTCAATCCTTGGCCGCAGACAGAATCATTTGCCTTCTGCCTGGGTCTTAATGGGCTTTCTCGGTGTACATTGATGAGGGCCAGGACCCCATGCATTTTAACTCTGTGAAATTAAGATGTTAAAAACCGATACCCAACTGGAGCACAATAAAGAGTAGTTTCTGCAATCCAAATTATTCTTTGGGCCAAGGCAGGTTCTATGAGAGCTGGTGCTTGGCACATGAATGCCAGCTATTTTTATATTGAACTGTACTGTTTGTTTTAGAACAATAAACATCAACTCTTTCATAACTCAAAAAACAAAATTCTGCTGCAGTTTGAAAGCAGCCTGGAATTCACTGTCTTTCTGTGTTATTTTCTCATTAGAGCTTAGACCTGCTCATTTCTAACCAATAAGCTTCAAGTTTTTCAATCTCCGGAATAGAGGCACAGTGGCAAACATCAGCCCAATAAAGTCTGAGGTCAGCGCCTCTCAGGAGAGGCAGACACTGCACCCTGCTTCTGAGAGTGGCAGCTGTGGACGAGGGAGGGGTCTGATGACCACAGTGAGGGCTGCAAGGTGGAAGTGGGGGTGCAGCACCTCCCCAGAGAGTTCGGTAACAGCCACGCGCCAGCCACAGAGATGCTGGGGATTATATCATCGGTCTGGTAGGACCTTTTCTCATTTAATCAAAAGAGTCAATAAAAGAGATTTCCAGGAATGGGAAGTGACCTCCACGGAGGTGTAGGAAGCTGAAGGGGCCTCCTTCCTAGGGGTGCGTCTCTTTCATTTGTATCACACTCTCACACATCTCATGTATCTCAATTAATCTCTTTCATTTGTAGCACACTCCCCAGCATTTGGATGCAGGGATTTATTTTTCCTGTTTGTAGAAATTACATAAATGTTAGTCAGCATAGTTGCTTTCCCTGCAGCTGGGTTGCATCAGGGAACCTACCTACAGTGCCTCTTACTGAGCAACACTGCATGCTAAACACTCCCGGCATTGTCTCAGAGGCCCATCGACAAGCCCCGCAGTGTGGGCATTGAATCTAAGCCTGTGTGGGTGTCACACACCCAGGCCACGTACTTGATAAGAACCACACCAGAATCGGAAATCAGGACTAGCCTAACTAGAAGAGTTTCCAGTGGTGGGATTTGAACCTCGTTATAAATGAAGCGGGAAGTAGTTTCAAACTGAAAGTATCTCCTGTTGGGAACAAGTCAGTGAGGGAAAAAACTGGAAGGAAAAGCAGCTGCATGGATGGAGCGTCCCCTCTGTGGGGGACACCTGCCATCCCTTTCATGCCCATAACACATGGGGCTAATCCAGCATTCAGTAGTGGCCCTTTTTTGCTACTTTACACTGTCTCTCAGCAAGAAGTGGACTCTCGCTTGCCTTATTTTGCCTTCTTTCATCTTCCTCTGCCCATATCCAGTATCTTCCTAGGAAGTTGGACCTAACAAGGACAGCAGATGATGATTTCATGCAACTTTCACTGATCACTTTCTAGGGGCTGCATTCTGTGTTGAACTCTTTATGTGGATTTTCTCATTTAATCCTCAAAATACCCATGAAGAAAATGAGATTTTATCCCCATCTTATAGATGAGAATATTGCACCATATTTTCCCCTCTCATTAAAAGATTTCCCTTAGACTAAGGAATCATTACCCGGGAAGGAACACAGCTCCTCCTAGAAGTAAAAATGTGGATGCAGATAATTCCTCCTTCCCCCACCCCACCCTCCAACCTGAAGATGCCCCCTTGTGTCTGCGATTAGCCCACCTATAATTAGTTCACTGTATCCCAGGGCCAGCACACAGGCAGGGAGCTGAGCTTATTTAGATTCTCATAGCACAGCAGATAAATAGTAAATCACACCAGGGTGCACTGGCTGCCATGCTATTACTGCCTTTATTAAGGTGCTGATCTACAAGCAGCTCCACCTCCAGCCCCGTCCTGCCCCAGTTGGCATGTGTGTAGAAGAGGATCCTGACAAGTCCACGTAAAGAAGATGAAAGAGCACCTGGAGCAGGGGACAATGGGCTGGCTAATGTGCAGGAATAAACTTTACTGTGCAGGGCAGGGCCACCATAAACCTCCGCCACACTGTGCAGCACAGGTTGTGATGGAAGCAAGATGCCTTGGCTGGTAGCTTTGCTCAGGATCCTCCAGGGAACTCTGGTCTACACACACACACACACACACACACACACACACACACACACACAACCATTTGTTATGGCTTATATCTAGATGCCCCCCCCCCAAGCTTTATCTGCTCATAGGTGGGGCTTTTGCAGGTGGCAGAATATAGGGTGTGTGAATATGGATTAAAGGTGTGATAACTAAATTAGTTCACTAATTGGTTTAGCATAGTTCTGGATGTGGATAATAAGAAGACCCACCCTGGGTGTGGGTTATAGTCTAGATGGGGCAAAAAGGAAAGGGAAGCTGAATGCTGCTGCTTGCTTCTTCCTGCCTGCCCTGCCATGAGCTGTTTCTCCTCTATGATGCCCCTCTGCCATGCCACCCTGCCTTGGAGCCAGCTGACTATGGACTGAAACCTCTACAAACTATGATCTAAAGTAAACCTTTCCTCCTTTAACTTGTGGTCATTGGGTATTCTGTCCCAGCAAGGAGGAAATAACTATCTCTATCTCTGGCTCTCTTCCTTCCACACGAGGGCCATTCCTGAGCTTTGTGTCAGCTGTAAACTTTGGCACCAGGGAGACAGGGGCTGTATTTCTCTGGGAGCACCTCAGAGGATGCAGGGCTCAACTCCAGGGCTTGGAAATTGGGCTCACGGAGGATGCCACTATGGATAAAACCAAATGGCACATTTTTACACATCCCAAACAACTTTCAAAAGTTATCCTCTCTATGCTTCTGTCTCTTGGTTGAGTCAATTCAAAGTCATTTCAGATCGAAAATGTCTTCTGTTTTCAAGAATTAGCAAGAATGAAATAATATGTCTGGATTTATTTTAACCACTTGGAAGACCAAAAATAAAGTTTCTCCAAATCTAACTTTAATCACTCATTCTCTAGGCACATGGGCTACTTCCTCTTGTTCTGCCTTTTGGAGTGGTGAAGGGTATTTCACTGACATCTTGAAACATTTAGAGGGATTTAGAATTCAATTTAATATAATAAATATTTACTGAGCTCCTGTGTCCCCGACAGGAGGAGGGGACTGAGAGGGCCAGAGAGTTAATAAGTGAGGCTTCCTCCTACAATCAAGAAGCAAAATTCCCACATCTGTGATGGTGCACAATGGGATAAATGCCATAGCAAGGCCCCGAGAACAAGGGGTTTTGAGCTATTGAAGTGACCTGGAACCAGTTGATTCTATGGAGGAGGCAAAGTGTTCTGGCCTAGACTTACACAACCCAAAAAGTCTCACGTGTTCAGAAGTGAAGCTCTCAGAAGCTGGTTGGGTCCCTAAATGATGAGCTCATTAGTTGATGGCATCACTGGGAAGACAGAAACAACAGTTGGGGCCCAGTTAGCGGAGTGGATCCCGGGGTGTGACCCCGGGGACTACGTCTGCTCCCACCCTTTCTCTCTGCTACCCAGCTGCCACCAGGTGAACAGCTTTGCCATGCCCTCCTGCCATGAGGTTTCTGCCTTGTCTCAGGCCAAGAAGCGACAGAGCCAAGAAAGCATGGACTGAAACTTCTGAAACTGTGAGCAAAAGTAAAATTTCTGTAGCCTCCATACAAGTTGACTTCCCGGGTATTTAGTCAGTGATGGAAAGCTGACTAATACGCAGGATACCTGGGAGGGCACCTCATCCTATCAGGGCCAAGAGAGTAGGTACAGAACTCCGGATGAGCTCTCGTGTCTGACAGCACGAGGAAGAAGGAAGAAGAGGAGGGCTGCGGCTGCCAATCCTGTTCCTTGTCTCGGTGCTGGTGCGGAGTTCTCTGTTCAGATCACATCCTTCCAGTGTAGCATTAATTCCTCTCTTCTCCACTCATTCACCACAGTGACGGTTATTAAGCACCTGTTTACCACAGCGCTGGCCCTGAGGTCTTTGCAGGATACCAAGCAGTAACTGAGACAGAAGGAGAAGTCCTGCCCCTACAGTGTCATTGCATGCATCTCCCCCAGAAACCAGACACTGAAGTTTAGCCCCAGCAGGTGGTCCTAGGAGTGGCACCACTGGGAAGTGACTAGGTCACGTGACATTAGCGTCCCTAGGAAAGGAACCTTACAGAGTTAGCTCACATGTTTAACACTGAGGACATGGCCAGAAGGCATGGCCTGGTAACCAGAAAGTAGGCGTCACCAGCCACCAAGTCCGCTGACTTTTTACTCACGGGCTTGCCACCGTCTGAACTCTGAGAAATAAATTCTGTTTCTTGTATGTCACCCAGCTTCCAGTACTTTTTTACAGTAGCCTGAACAGACTAAGATACCCACCTGTGTGGAGAAGGCAGTGGAATAAGAATAATTAATTACCAGATATGCACTGAGCATAACCCATGGTGCCAAACAACCGCAGAGAGCCTGCTCCAGGGTCCCTTCAGGACCTCACAGTGTAGTGGAGTAAGAAATACAATGGTCTGGAGTCATCTTAGGCCGCCCCCCGCCTCCACTCGCTGCCACCTTCTGCTGCTTTGTTTTTCTTCACAGTAAGTACACATACCTAACTTCCTTATAGGGTCTATTGCCCGTTTCCCTTACAGGGATGGAAATGCCCTGAGGACAGGGGCCTTTGCCACTCAGCACTCCATTCTTGGAGCCTAGAATCATGGCAGGCACAAAGTAAGAGCTTAAACTTCTTCCATCTAGCTCGTCATTCATCCATCCATCCATCTACCTACTCATCTATCTTCTTATGTGTTTGTTTATGTGTGAAAACATAGAAAAGTTAATTAGTTCTTCAAGGTAATTAATTATTTTAAGATTTATGAGAAAGAAAACGTAAGCATATGAGAAGATGCTAAATTACCATCATTAGCGATTACAGAAAAGCAAATTAGAGGCTCAACGGGAAAGCACTGCTCAGCCACTGGAGTGGCTGAAATGTGAAACCTGACTGACCATACTGCGGGCTGGCATGGCCGGAGCTCACAGCGCTGCTGGCGCCCATGTGGGAAGATGCAGCCACTTTGGGGACAGTTTGGCAGTTACTTAAAGAGTTAGTCATATCTAATTTCGAGGCATCTACCCAAGAGAAGTGGAAGTGTGCCCCTGCGTTATGTCTCAGTGTATCTGCCCTAAGTTCATGCATTGGAACTTAACCCTTCGCCACACTGTTAGGAGGTGAGGGCTTTGAGGAGATGCTGAGCTCATGCACACTGGCCTCGAGTGATTCGAGTAGAATCCTGTGCTTGTAAAAGATCTTGGGGGAAGGAGTGGTCCTTTTGCCTCCACTGGCCCCTGCCCTGTGAGGACACAGCGTTCCTCCTGCCAGATGATGCAGCATTCAAGATGCCTCCTGGGAAGGAGAGAAATCCTGGCCAAATCCTTGATCTTGGGCTTTCCAGCCTCCAGAATTATGAGAAATAAATTCTATTCTTTACAATTACCCCGACTCAGGTATTCTGAGGTAGCAGCAAAAATGGATGAAGACCCCACATAAAGACACATAATAGTTCACAGCACCTTTATTTGTAAAAGTTACAAACTGGAAAAAATTGTCTATCAGCAACTATGGATAAAAAACCAGTGTATCCATATAATGAAACACTACTCAGCAATGAAAAGGAATGGGCTGTTGAGTGCATGAAACTTAAACAGTAAAGTACAGACCATGATCTCATTTGTACAAAATTCTAGAAAATGCAAACCGACCCGTAGGGACAGAAGGAGATGAGCGGCTGCCTGAGGACGGAGCTGAGGGGCCAGCAAGGGGCAGGTGGGTGGCAGAAAGGACCCGAGGACACTTTCAGATGGAACACCCGTGCCTATTAGCTAGATTGCTTCACAGGCATGCACCTATGCAAAACTTCCAACTGTGGACTTTAAATATGTTCAGCTTATCATGTCAATCACGTCCCATTAAAAAATGAGAAGAAATTCAAAGGCTACATTTTTGAAAATATACAAGGTAAGAAAGACATTCATGTGACTTGAAGGTTGGACTATAAGCATAAGACCCCGTCCCCAGCCGGAAGAGGTGTTAAGGAATAGTATGCGATACACATTGAGAGTCTGCGTTTGTCTGCAAGCGGGCCACGTGCATGCATTGCGCCAGCGATGCCCTGAAGCAATTGTGAGACAGCTGTTGTTACTGTTCCCCTTATCAGCTCATAAAGTTAACACTCAGGAAGTGTAATAGTTTGCCAAACATCTCAGGTCTACCAACTGGTGTAACTGAAATTTCGAAATAGGCCCGTTGGAATTTTTATTTTAAACTCCTCAGAATGCTAGGGATAAAAGTGTGCCTGCTTTTAGGAGGAATTGGAGCGGCCTGGGTAGGGATGTGGAGGAGGTAGTTGGATCTAATGGTAAGTACTTGCTAAGCCTAAATAAAGACTTAATGTGAGTACTACGTTCACAAATCGGAAGTATAAAGCCATAACAAGAACCCAGTTCTGCATGTGGAAATCCCGAAAGCACCCTGTCCCTGGGTCAGATTTGACCTCTTCTGTCCACCTCTGCCTCTGCGACCACAGCGGGCACCACAAGGCCTCTTGCCTGGGCAATTGCTCAGCCCCTGGCCAGTCTCCTGTGCTCCGCCCTCCACAAAGCAGCCTTGGTGATCATCTAGAACCTGCAGTAACAGGCAGCTACCTTCTCCCCGAAAGCCATCTGGTGATTGTCCAGGGCGGTAAAGTCCAAACTCTTAATCCTCAGTGGACCCCGTTCACTTCCAGTCTTGCCACAGACCACAACCCCTGGGCCCACTTTAATTCCGCCAATAGGCTTTCTCTTTCTTTTTCTTTTCGGTACCGGGGACTGAACGCGGGACCCTGCACTTGGGAGGCAGGCGGCGGCACCACTGAGCTAGATCCCTGGCCCGCCTTGCTCTTTCTTAAATACATAAATGGATCCTACCACGGTTTGCACGGGTCCTCCCAGAATGGTGGTGTTGCCAAGGCGACGGTGGTGAGAGGTGGGCCCCTCAGAGGTGGCTGGACAGTGAGGCGCCCCCCTTGGGGGTGGAATCTGGTGCCCTTATAAAGGACCGGAGGGGAGAGGTGTCTTGCAGCCCGACTCCCACCCAATGCTCTCAAAGACAAGACAAGCAACTTGGGGTTCCTGCAGCCCTCCGGGGCCACTCCCACGGCACGGTGAGGTCCGCTTAGACGCGTGGGCGCCTCCAAAGCTCAGTCCGCCGCCCCCCCGTGCCCCGCCTACCTTCTGGCTTTTCCACTACCTGGTCCCACACTACAGAGGCACAGGAGATTACAAAGATCCTTGTCCTGAGCGCCACAAGATAGAGCAGAAGTTAGTAACAGAAAGAGGGCTTCTTAGGCCTCTGGAAGAAAACTGAAGCTCAGCAGAAAAGTAAAGAGAACCTCTACAATAAAGGCCCATCAGACCACTGTACTTGGTCTGCTGCTGGCTTGCTGAGACTCATTGACTTGTGCATGCACAGGGATTCCTATGTTGCCTACTGTGACAACAGAGACATACCCTGAAGGAGGCCCATAATTTCTATTGCTATTTACAAAAAAGAAAAAAATTTCTTTTTCTTATTTTTAATTCTTAATTTTTACTTTTTTTCTACTCTTCAAAGTTTTACTTTTCTTTCTTTTCTTTCTTTTATCTTTTCTCTCTCTCTCTCACTCATTCTTTCACTGTCCCACATTGCCCCTCATTGCCCCATTTGTTCCTTTCTGCACTGAATTCAGATTTCTCCCTTACTGTTCTTTTCTTCTCTTTTTCCTTCTCTTGATTATCATTAGGTTTAAAGGAAAGTAAATTTGGTATCTAGCCTCCCTGTTGCTGTCAGATGGTTCTGTTCACATCTTTGTTCTTTCATTCTGCCATTTTCTCTTGTCTTTAACAACTTCTTAGAGTTTGTGTGATCTTTCTGTGCCTTCTAGCCTCACCGCTAATCTTACCTGTTCTTTCTACCTGTCCCTCCCTCCCCAACTCCTTTTAGCTCCCCACCCCGAAGGGGAAAGATGCTATATTGAAGAGTTTATTCATTATAAACTAACATTGGGTTGGTCCTTGGTTTTAATTTAACTCACATAGTTAAAAGTGATAGATTAATAACCACCACAAATTGTCATTTTCTAAGCTGTGCTTGATGCTATGGTATTGCTGACTATGTCATTTGGGCTAACATGTTGTGATTGATCTAATTAGTTTTCCTTCCTGGTATAAGAAAAATATAATAGCTCTAGAGTCATTAGAGTCTCAAAACCCAAACACAAGCTATATCTGGAAGACACCTCTGAAAGGCAATCATTTCACAAGGGTTTTAAACACAAGCAACAAAGATACCTACATTAAGCAATTTTGAAATATCAACCCAGGAATTAAATCAAGGACAGTACCAAAAACAAAAATGAGAAGACACTTAAGCAAGGCACAAACACTGGCTTCCATGCCACAGAAAGGAAATTCTGGGGGCAATGAGGTGGAAAGCGCCAATAAGCAACCACTTGGACACCCTGAACAGATAGCACAGGAAGTAACAAAGCAGATGCATGAGGCTCTAGAAAATTTCAAAACAGAAATAATCTCCCAGATAAATACAGACTCGGTGACCAGAGTGAAAGACATGATTAGAAGCTCTAGAGCAGAAACAGATAAGAAAATAGATGAGATCAGAAACATGCTGGAAGCCATGAATGCCCAGCATAAGAAAGAAATGGAAAACATGATCACTCAACATAAGAAAGAAATAGAATCCATGAAACAGACTCAAACAGATATTCAGGAGATTAAAAACTCCATTGAAAGCATGCAGAGCAGAGTAAGAGAATCTGAAGACAGAATATCAGGTATAAAAGACAGGTTTGCGGTTAAGGACCATGAAAACAGAGATTTCTTAAAGATAGTAAGAGACCATGAGAAATCAATCCGACAGCTGCTAGATGATGCAAAGAAGAATAACATAAGACTCATAGGAGTCCATGTAAAAACAGGAGAAAGTACAATGGACATAAAAAAAAACTGTTCACTGAAATAATAGTAAATAAATTCCCAGACAGAGGTAGAGAGTTGGATGTACAGATAAGTAAGTGAGGCATAAAGAACTCCATCCAGCCATGACCAAAAAAAATCTACGCTTAGACATATAATAGTCAAGATCCCAGAAACCCAACAGAAGAACAAAATTCTACAGGCAGTTAGAGAAAAGAAACAAATCACCTACAAAGGAAAGTCCATCAGAATCATGGCAGATTTCTCAACACAAACCCTCAAATCAAGGAGAGCCTGGAGTGAAGTATTTCAAGCCCTAAAAGAAAAAAACTTCCAACCTAGACTGTTGTATCCAGCAAAATTATCTGTCACAATCAATGGGGAAATTAGATACTTGCATGACAAAGAACACCTGAGAAATTTCATGAACAGCAAACCACCACTCCAAAGAATTTTAAGCAATATCCTAGAAAAAGACAATGAAGGTCACAACTCCATGAGGCCCAGCAGAGAGAAGTAACCACTCAAGGTAAGACACTAAAGCAAAAGGGGGAAGATAAGAAAAGAGCCAACAACAGTAAAACATCATGACAAGGATGAGTCAATATCTGTCAATTATAGCTATCAATGTTAATGGCCTCAATTCACCAATCAAAAGAAATAGACTGACAGAATGGATTAAGAACCAAAGCCCAGCAATATGCTGTATACAAGAAATACACCTAACTCAAAAGAAAATCCACAGACTGAAAATAAAAGGATGGAAAACAGTTCTCCACACAACAGGAACCCAGAAAAAAGCAGGGGTAGCAATCTTATTTGCAGACAAAGTAGATTTCAAACCAAAACTAATTAAGAGAGACAAAGATGGTCGCTACATCCTTGTGAGAGGAACAATCCAAGGGGAAGAGATGACAGTCCTAAATATATATGCACCAAATACAAATGCCCCCAACTATATAAAACAAATATTAATGGACATGAAAAACCAAATAAGCACTAATACAATTGTAGTGGGGGACATCAACACCCCTCTATCACAAATAGACAGATCAACTAGGAAAAAAATTAACAATGAAATTCTAGAACTAAATGAAGCTATAGAACAAATGGACTTAATAGATGCTTACAGTGTCCCACCCCACAAAATCAGAATACACATTCTTTTCAGCTGCACATGGGTCATTCTCCAAAATAGATCACATGCTACCTCATAGGACATACCTAAGTAAATGTAAAAGACTAGAAGTTATCCCCTGTATATTATCAGACCATAGTGCAATACAATTGGAGATCAATAACATAAGAAACTGCAAAACTCCCACAAACACATGGAAATTTAACAACACCCTCCTGAACAACCAATGGGTGACAGAGGAAATTAAAAGAAGAAATCACACAGTTTCTACAAGTAAATGAAAATGCCAGCACAACATCAGGAATCTGTGGGACAGATTAAAACTTAAAACTTAAAACTGAAATGGAAGTTGAACCTCAAGTGGTAAAAGTCTCCTGTTTTGAAAGTGAGTTACAGTGCATAGGTTCTTTTTCCTAGTAGATTCTTTCAATCAAGTAGATGTGGATAATGTGCTTCACTGGACGTTAAGTTTCAGTTCCTACATGCAGGGCCAAGCTCCAAGCATCTCACATACAGTCTGCCAATGAAACCTCACAATTGGTTCACACAGGTACCAGTGTCATCGAACACATTTTTAAAATGAGGAAATGACAGGGAAATATTGAACTGCTCCATTCGACAAATATAGAGAGTCCTCAAAAAAGAAAGCCAGCAATTCCATTTGATCCAGCTATTCCCCTCCTAGGTGTCTTCCTGAAAGAGTTGAAGACATCATATTACAGTGATACATGAATACCCATGTTTCAGCAGCACAAATCATAATTGCTTAATCTTGGAAGAAGCCTATATGTTCATCGGCAGATGAATGGATAAAGAAAATATGGTATTTACACACAATGGAGTACTACTCTGCCATAAAGAAAGACAAACTTTCAAACTTTCATCTCCAAAGGAAAAGGAGATGAAAAAGGAATTGAGATGTGTTATGCACATGTACCAACTCCCCACAAGGAACATAAACATGCTGCAAACATGTACTAATAATGAAAGCAGTTCTATGTGGGAAATTCATAGCAGTGAATGCCAGTATTAGGACAACAGAGAGAACTCAGTTAAATAACAATGCAGAATCTCAAACTCCTAGAAAAAGAAGAGCATAACAAACCCAAAGCTCGTACAAGAAAGGAAATTATAAAGATCCAAGCAGAAATCAATGCAATGGAGATTAAGAGAATGATACAAAAAATCAATGAATCAAAGAGTTGGTTTTTTGAAAGAATAAATAAAATTGATAAACCTTTAGCCAATCTTTATTGAAAAAAGGAAAGAAAAGGCTCAAATCTATGCAATTAAGAATGAAAAAGGCAAAGCCACAACAAATCCAGCAGAAATCCAGGCAATCATCAATACCTACTTTGAGAACCTGTACTCTAATAAAATGGAAAACACAGAAGAAATAGACAGATTCCTAGATACATATGAATTGCCAAAATTAAATGAAGAAGATATAGAAATTCTAAACACCCCAATTACAATGAGTGAAATTGAAAATGTAATAAAAACCTTACCAACAAAGAAAAGCCCAGGTCCTGATGGCTTCAGTGCTGAATTCTACAAGACATTTAAAGAAGAACTATCACCATTACTCTTTAAACTCATCAAGGAAATTGAAAGGGAAGCAAGGCTTCCAAATTCATTCCTGGAAGCAAGTGTTACTTTGATTCCAAAACCAGGGAAAGACCCAACCCAAAAAGAGAACTACAGACCAATCTCCCTAATGAACATAGATGCAAAAATCCTCAACAAGATACTGGCAAACAGAATACAGAGGGTCATCAAGAAGATCATACACCCTGACCAAGTCGGATTTATCCCAGGGATGCAAGGATGGTTCAACATCCGTAAATCAATAAATGTAATACACTATATTAACAGAGTCAAGGACAAAAACCACATGATCATCTCAATAGATGCAGAAAAAGCATTTGACAAAACCCAACACCCATTCATGACAAAAACGCTACAGAAAATTGGAATAGGAGGTCTTTATCTCCACCTGATTAAGGCTGTCTATGAGAAACCAACAGCCAACATCATACTAAATGGTCAGAACTTAAAACTTTCACACTAAAATCAGAAACAAGACAAGGATGCCCACTATCACCACTCCTGTTCAATATTGTTCTGGAAACATTAGCCATAGCAATGAGAAAAGAGAAAGAAATAAAAGGAATAAAGATAGGAAAGGAAGAAGTTAAACTGTCATTATTTGCTGATGATATGATACTTTACTTAGAAGACCCAAAAAACTCACTCAAAAGTCTTCTACACTTAGGTGACAGATTCAGTAGAGTAGCTGCATACAAGGTTAACACTCATAAAACAATAGCCTTTTTATACGCAAATAGCAGAACCATTGAGAGAGAAATTTGGGAAATAATTCCATTTACAATAGCATCTAAAAAAATGAAATATCTAGGAATCAACCTAACAAAGGAAGCAAAAGACTTCTACACTAAAAACTACAACACTCTGAAGAAGGAGATTGAAGAGTATATAAGAAAATGGAAAGATATCCCTTGTTCCTGTGTAGGAAGAACCAATATAGTGAAAATGGCCATACTTCCAAAACTACTATATAGATTCAATGCAATGCCAATTGAAATTCCAACAATATACTTCACAGAACTAGAGAAAACAATCCAAAAATTCACCTGGAAACAGAAGAAACCTAGAATAGCAAAAGCAATTCTAGGCAACAGAGACATGGCTGGGGGCATCACAATCCCCAATTTGAAACTATACTACAAAGCTACTGTGATAAAAACAGCATGGTACTGGCAAAGAAACAGACCTGAAGATCAGTGGAATAGATTAGAAGATGCAGGAACAACTCTAGACATACTCAGTCACCTCATCTTTGACAAAGGAGCCAATCACCCTCATTGGAGGAAAGACAGCCTATTTAATAAATGGTGTTGGAAAAACTGGATTTCAACCTGTCAAAAATTAAAACTAGACCCATATCTATCACCACACACTAAACTAAGATTGAAGTGGATTAAAGATCTAAATATTAAGTCAGAAACACTAAACTTGCTGGAAGATAAGTTAGGTAGAACTCTTGATGACATTGGCATAGGAAAAGACTTTATGAACAAATCTTCAGTAGCACGGGAGCTAGCCCAAAGTATCAACAACTGGGATCTCATCTTATTAAAAAGCTTCTGCACTGCAAGAGAAACTACCAACAGAGCTAAGAGACAACCTACAATGAGGGAAGAAATATTTAGCAGCTGTAGCTGAGACAAAGGTCTACTATCAAGAATATATAAAGAACTGAAAAAAATCAGACTTCCCAAATTCAAAGACCCAATTCAAAAATGGGCATCCGAAATGAACAGAGTTTTCTCAGACAAAGAAGTAAAAACAGCAAGTAAATATATGAAAAAATGTTCAACATCACTGGTCATTCGAGAGATGCAAATGAAAACAACACTGAGATTCCACCTCACCCCTCAAAGAATGGCTGCTATCAAGAAATCAACCAATAACAAATGCTGGCGGGGGTGTGGAGAGAAAGGAACCTTTCTCCATTGTTGGTGGGAATGTAAATTGGTGCAACCACTGTGGAAATCAGTATGGCAATACCTCAAAGAACTAGGACTAGAGGTCCCATTTGACCCAGCTATTCCCCTACTGGGAATCTTCCCCAAAGAATTAAAAGAATCATACCACAGTGATATATGTGCACCCATGTTCATAGCAGCACAGTTTGTAATAGCTAAAACTTGAAAACAGCCCAAATGCCCATCGACTGGAAACTGGATAAAGAAGATGTGTTTTTTTTTATAAAATGGAGTACTACTCAGCCATAAAGAATGAGAAACTAGAGACATTTATAGCTAAAAGGATGCATATTGAGGCCATACTCTTAAGTGAAATAAATAGGACACACATGTGTAAATACTGAATAGTTTCTCTAGTGTGAGAAATTGAAAGTGTAAATAACGAGGAAAATGATTAAAATCAATAATTGATCATTTGAAATAAGAAAAGGTCCAAGGGTTTGAGGACGGTGGAAGGGAAAGGGGAAAGGGAAAAAGGGAAAGAAAAAAATTATGAGAAAAAAAATGGAATCAAACTCTGTGAAGTTAGGGAAGGGTGGAGGGGGTGAAGGGTGCACAGGTAATGGGAGAAAAAATAAAAACTAAGATGCATCATGTTCTGGTACAAACACCCAGTGATAAATGTAAATGTATTTTATACCTAAAATGTACCAATAAATATATATATTTAAAAATAAAAAATAAAAATAAATAAAATTCATCATCTAAGATTTTGTCAAATGAAATCATTGTTACATAGATTCAAGTGTTTATATCATTAAAAATAAACATCATTCACTGAATTTCTATTTTAAAAATAAAAATAAAAAATAAAGGACTGGAGGGGCGAGTGTATCCTGTTGCTCTCCCACCTTCAGCCTGGCGAGGACGCAGCATTAGTTCACTCTGGGTGAACATGCTGATGGCTTGATCTTGAGCTTCCCAGCCTCTGGAGCTGTATGGATTTCTGGTCTGTACAAATTACCCTGTCTGTGGCATTTGCTAGAGCAGTGCAGAATGGACTAAGATGGCATATTGGTCAGCTCTCCCATCACTGGGCCAAAATACCTGACACTCACAACTTAAGAAGCAGAGATTTACCTGCCTAAGGGCTTTGGAGGCTCCAGTCCGTGGTCAGCTGGCTCCAAGACTGAACAGCATGGTGGGAGGACATGACGGGATGAAGCTGCTCACTTCAGAGTGGGCAGAAACTGAGCACAGAGTAAGATACAGAGAGGAGGAGCCAGGGACCAGAAACAGGTGCCAGGTCAACCATGACGTACCAAGACTCACCCCAGGAATGCTTCACTAATCTCCTGGGCAGCTCTCAAGCCAAGGTGACAGTCTGGATTAACTGCCACAGACAGATTCCCACCTCGAGGCCTTTGTCCCTGACGCCCCTCTTGCTGCAATGCCCTCTCTGTGGGCAGCTGTGTGGCTCGCTCCTCCCCACTCCAGCCTCAGCTCCAACGCCACACTTCCCTTCTGACCCAAGTAGAGAAGTCTCACACTCGACCACACAGCTCATCCTTCTATTCCATTACTACATTTTGTTATTTTCACAAGTCCAAAATTGTGTCATGTGTTTATTATCTCATCTGGATTCATTTCCTGTCCATGAGAACAGGCTTTACAGTGCCTAGAACACTGTTGGGCTCGCAGTGAGTCCTCAATGAATGCCCGTGAATAAACCGATCACAGGACAGATCACAGGGTCTGTGACTAGAGGATTCCTAATTTCACAGCAGGTGTTAGAGCCCAGCATCTGAGACACGAAGCCATCAAAACTCAGCTGAGATGGCTGCGACCCACTTCCAGTACACCAGGCTCTATGTTAGTAATTTGTTCCTTCATTTATTTAAGTTTAAAATTTCACATAGTCCGTACCAAATGGACAATGTTTGATCAGTCCAATGGAACATCCAAACTATAAATTTTTTTCTGCCTCAATGGACCCAAACTTGCCCTCTGATCGTGCCCCTGAATCCTTTCTTGGGGTCACACAGACTCTGCGTGGCCTCAAGGCTGGGTTGTGCATTGCCTAGCAACGCCTGTCCTATTGCCTAGATTCTCTCTGAACTTTTCCTCTGCCATGATTTGTTTGTGAAATAACCTCAACCTAAACTCTAAACTAGTTGAATATTCACAACTGCTTCTGAGTATCACAAATCATTTACTTCTTCAGAGCTATTCTGAGGACAGAGCTTCGTAGGGTCTCTCTTTGGATTACTGAGCCTGCCAACTCTTCCTTCTGACTGCCAAGAATTAGCAGCATCAATAAATACTCAGAAAAGTCTGTGGTAAGTAACCCAAGTCTCCACCCATTATAATCAGTAAATGAGTTATGGTGGTACAGGGCAGCGGCCCTCCTTATTGGGCAGTCTGTCTATGGTTTTTATTTTAGAACAGAGGTTTTCAATGGCTCTTGATGGCAGAGAGCAAGAGGCACCGGGAAGAAAGCTACATCAGAAAGTTCACGGGGCCAAGATAAACGGACGCTGTCTGAATTATGTAGCATTTCTTTTAAAGCCCTTCTTGTAAAGCCTGTTTCCTAGCTGCAGAGAACTAGACAGGAAACAAAAGAATTTTTCCTTTTTTCTTTTTCTTTCTTTTTTTAAAACAAACAACTCGGTGTCTGTCTCTTTGTAGATGGGTCCCGTTGGCAACACAGAGGGAAGAGAGAACCCAAACAATGAGGCAAGCCCGACCCACGTGCTGCCCGGAGCTGGGGAAAAGAACAAAACCGAAGGGAGAGCTTTAAGCGAGCACAGTGGCCTCGTCTTCTGCCCTTCTTAGGGTACAAAGCAGAGCTGGACAGCGTGGTGCTGCCCGCCCCTCCCTCCAAGCCCCTCCTGCGAGTGCCTTCCCTCCCGGCCTCCTGTTTTCCTTCCCCCTCCTCCCCAAGCGAGGTACTGACGGGGAGCCCCCAATCTTCCAGCTGCTATTGCAGCCTGTAGAGAGGCTTCCGATTTATGAAGCAGGTCAAGGGAGAAGAAGATCACCCTTGTTTGTCAGGGTGAAAAATGAGAGGGGCACTCAGGGTCCTGGGGAGGGGGAAGGTGCCAGTCACCCACCATCGGGCCTCTTTGAGTTGCTTGGCATCGTGAAAGCCCCCTGCTCCGCAGGGGTCCTGGCAGAGCCTCCGGGGGCAGTGAATTGGTGACCAGAGCCCAGGGGCTGTGGCCGTGCAGGGCCGGAGCCGGGGTGGAGGAGGACCAGTGAGGTGTGATGACTGCATGTGTGAGAGCCTGAGAATGGACAGTGAAAACTAGCTTGAGACCTTGAACCCAGTGTGGCTTTAAAAAATATGTGTGGAAAAGCTGAATTATTAGAGGCATGTTTACAGTACTTTGTAGCCTACAGTTGCCAAGCATAGTAGACTTCTCAAGATCACCAGTCCCTCCGGGATTCTAATATCTAGTTACAATATTCATCAGTATTCAAGTCTATATTTCTCTACCACGGAAGTTGCTTTCAAGCCATAGAAATTTCCTGAACTATGTAGGAAACGTGGGCTTAAAATCTGAAATCTTTACTTAGTATCTAGGAAAACTTGGAAGAGTAAGATCCCTAGTCCCTCCTTCTCACCCACGGCCTGAGGCAATCTGCAGGGAGCGGGCGCCTCCGTGGGTTGCCTGAGCAGAACGCTTGGCCGCTGTGGAGCCCTTGAAGACTCCAGTTCTCCCTGGTTCCCCCTGGCTCAGTTCAGCCCTTGGACAGATGATGCAGCGCATCTGGTGAACTCCATGTCCCGATGAGTGGTCGCCAGGTCACGGTGGTGAGCAGGGGCTTCTGCCTGGGACCCTGGAGGGACAGCAGGGTGGGGGGACTGTTCAGGGGCATCTGGCTAAGGAGAGGCCGGCAGAGCACACGGCGAAGCCGGGTCAGGAGGCCTGGTTCAGGTTTCCGGAACTGCCAGTTTTCAGTTGTGGATATAAAACTTAAGCAAAATACAGTCATGAAACGGTACAGGCTCACAAGCCCAGAGCATCGGGAAATCAGACAGCAGAGGCCTAAGAGAGCTCCGGGAGTGAGTGAGCAGCACTCCGTGGGCCTGTCTCTGGACCTTTAGGAGACACAGTTGGAGAAAGGGCCAGGCCCGGGCAGGCCGGGAGCCTGGAGAGGAAGTAGAGCTGGACCGCAGCGATCGCAGGCGTCCTCTGGGCACAGCTGTAGAGGCCCAAAAAGCAGGAAGCAGGAGGAGGTGTGTGGAGAAGGAAGGCCAGCTTATAAACATGGCAAAGAATAAAACTTGTGGTTTAAAATTACAAAACCATTTTGATGCACTACTCACACTGAAGCACGTGCTTGCCAAGTGGCTGCAGGGAAGCAACACAACTGTGTGCACCCAGAGGCCTGAGCCCCATGCAAACCTCGCTGACAAAACTCCCTTCATAAGAGATCCACACTGCAGAAAAGGCCCTTGGCCTCAGCCTGAAGATCGAGGAGCTGGGCCCGTGGACTTGCCATGCGTCATCCGCAGGACTCAGCTCCCCGCGTGGCTGTCAGGGCTTGAATGTCACCTGTGCCCAGCCTTGATTCATTAGCCAGAAATGAACAATCAGGAATCACAGGAACAGAGGGTGAAATGTCTGGAAGAGCTCTTAGGGATCATTTAGTCCCCCAGCTTTACAGATTAAAAAAATGTCACGAAGGAGGAGGAGGCATGCTTAGGACAGGGCCACATTTGAGCAGTTGGAGTAGAACCTGATGACTTCTAGTCCTTCAATCTTCATGCAGTGGGGAGGTCTATTGCCTCAGTTCATTTCAGGAAGCACAAAGGCATGACTTTCCACCGGGTGCGTTTCACCTGGCCATCATTTCCCGTGCTCTTCCGATGGGCTTGTTTACCTGCACGCACATCAGCCTAGCAGAGCCGCAGAAACCTGCCATAAGCAGCTCTGTGCATCATGGAACTGGCCAGCAGCGTAGGTTGTGAATTCCAGGGGAATGGGTTTGAGGGTCTCCCGAGGACTGAATGCCCCTTGGCTCATGCCCACAGCTCCAAGCTGGCTCCTCTTCCCACACTGAGTCTCTGCCTTGTGAGCAATGCACATGTCGTTATACTGAGCAAGCCACAAATGCTCCAGTCTGAAGGTGCTACTCAAACAGAAGCCCCACTTCTCAGGAAGGAAGAGAGAAATGACAAAAACTGGGAGGAAATGCAGAAATAAAAAGGGTCTGCAGAAACGCCTCTCCACGGGGAAAAAGGCCCAGTGCAGACCGATGGAGGAGAGCACCTCAGCACTAAGGCCCGGGGCCGCTCCTGGGCTTCCCGCCAGAATGAGAAGTGCTCCTTTCTCAGTCTGCACCCAAAATGAGCCTGAGCTTCTCAGCCCTGCCTTTTCACTTCCAGCTCAGGTCTCAGGAGCAGTGCTCCACTCTCCTGACGCTGGGGAGCGTCCAGCCCCTCCCCCGCAGTCTTGACTGTCACAAGAAGTTCTGAAATGGGCTCAGTTGCAGATGTATTTCACCACTTGCTTTGCAGCCCCCACACACTTGGATTTTAAAAGTCAGGTTAGCATCTACTGAGGTTGTTCGGGAGTCCGGGCAGCAGGCTGGTGTCACAGGTTCCCAGGCCTGGCTGAGTCCCCTGACTACCAGCTGTCCTTCCATGACCAGTCACCCTCCTGTTAGGCACATGGCACCTTGGCCGTTCTTGACTTCTGACTCAGGCTGTCTCTCCTGCATGATTGAGGCACAAAGAGATTATTTGAGTAAACTATAAGTTTACGTGCATGGATTAATTTCTGTGCCTGTAATTTTTTAGCTTCTAATTTTCTCACCCTCAGCTGTTGATTCCTACCCAGCATGGCGCTGTTAGCCGTGACCCGAGCAACCAAGCATCTTGGCTTTCCGAACTCAGCAGTTCCCTATGCCCCCACCTCCAAGGTTCCAGGCTGTATACCTTTACTGTGGAGCTCATTCCTCTTTTAGTCTGCACTTCACCAGATCCCGGCTTCTCCTTTACTTACGTCTGCCTTCTCCCAAGCCCCCATTCTGTCCCATCCACTCATCAAGCACACATCCTGAGCAGACACTGGGAAAGTACTGCAGGATTTGCAAAGAGCCACAGGACACAGTGCTTGTGCTCAGAGGGCTTCCAGTCTCAAGGGGGAACCAGATAAACACAGAAAAGTTCATGATGCTGGGGGATGTGACAATTGTTTCCCATTTGTGTGCATCATCACAGAGGAGGAAAACGCCCATTGCCTTGGGTGAAGAGAGATGAGATTTGAGATGGATCTCCTAGGAGGGGAGGATTTCAAGAGGAAGAGTAGTAGGAAGGAATCTCTGCAGGATGTACAGGAGCAGAGGCAGGGAAGTAAGAGTAGGAATATATGCAGTGATTTTTCAGACTAGGGTACAAGTAACAGAGCACTCAGTTGAGGGCTATTTTGTAGCAAGGGCACTTATTACATCCCTTATGCAGTAAGTGGCTCCAGAGTTGCTTAAGTTAGCAGATCAATGGTGTCAGCCCTCTGTGTCAGCTTCTCTGCTGATTGTAGCTTTCTTTCACATATTTGAAGGACAACTTCACAAGCTTTAAGCATCTCATCCTCACACAATAAAGTCCAAAGGCAAAGAGTGGCATGTCTCTGTCTAGCACACATTTTATAAGTGAGGAAAAGATTCTGAGGGTCCCCCAGCAGATGTCTATTCCCTGGACAGGACGGCACCCGTGTCTGTGTTTGGGCTGATCGCCAGCAGGGGAAATGGCGTGGACATGATTGACATAAACACGGGGTTGGGGGGGCTCATGTCACCTTGTGCTGCCAGATACCAGAATAAAACAGGCCTTGAAATTGCAAAACATGGAGGTTGGCTTCTGCCCCCATAGCTTTACTTTCATACGTCTTTGGATGGCTTTATGTAAGCAGATCTTCTAGCTCGGGTGCCATATTGGCACCTCACTTTCCCACCAGGAACTTCAAAAATGCTTTGTTTCCTCCTAATCCCATTGAATTATAGAAACGCCTTGTCTACTAGACAATGAGCTTGTTGGGAGAAGGGGCTAGTTTTATCTACTCTGTATCCCTAGCCCAGGGCCTGGCCTACATTACTTGCTTAACCTGTGTCTACTGAACTGAACAAATGCTTGGCCAGTGGCTGGCGGTTGGATGAGTAGAAGAAGTTGCAGTTAGGAACCATCTTAGGCGAGTCTCCTAGGGTCCACCGGTGCCTTTGCACCTCCTTCTTCACTTGTTTCCATGACCTGTCTACTGAGCAAACCCCACAATCCAATGTGGAAGAGCTGGCACCAGGCAGCTCAGCGCCACCTTCAGCGAGCACATCTAGAAGAGGAAATGCCCAGGATAAACGGGCTAGGATGGGAGGGAGATTGGTTAGTGAAGAGACGAGAGAAGGAGAAATCTTCCTGGGAAAACTGATGAACTATTCTTGGCTGATTAGGGGAAACTCTGGTGTAATCTCCATCCTCACCTTCACCTTAATAAGTCAGCTATAATTCCATGTGGAAGCTCCTCATAAATTGATCTCACCCACAGACTTAATGAGATTGATATCTGCATCCATAATATTGCTTTTCTCTTGATCAGCCATCACCAAGAATGTACAGCCAGTAAAGCTGTTTTGAAAAGCTTATGAAGATCACATTCTCATCTTAGTGGATAGACTGTAGCCCGGGAAGTTACAGCTCAGTCCCCCACACACAGAAGGAATGCAAGGGGGAGCCTGGGCACTCAAGGAGGGTCATCTTCACCCTCAGCTGTGGGATGCACTCTCATTGCCACGAGCAGTCCAAATTCTCTCCACTACCAATTCCAAGGATAGCAAAGCCATAAAGTAGGTCCTGGGGACAGCTTCCCTTCTGTCCTCCACTGGATCAGCCACCATCAGCACCCTCTGAGTTGAGAAATGTTAAAACCTACATTGTGTCCTGAGCATTTGTGCGTTGTAATGCCTAAGAAGTCAGGGGCTGGAGCTGGACCACACCTGAGCTCAAGTCTTGCTTTTGCCACTTAGGAACTTGAGATGTTGAGCAAGTCACTTCCTGGACCTTTTGCCTGCCTGTCTTTCTGTGGGATCCGAGGGTGGTATTAGCTCTCACCCTCCAGGGCTGTTGAAATGAGTAAAAGCCTTCATGGGCATACAGCCCCATGGAAGTCGCCTGTACCGAGTAGCGTTTAATAAATATTATCTTTCATTGTTAGCACTGCTCACATTGTCCAGCCCTGCTCCTTTGGAAACAAGAGGGTTGAGACCAGAGGCTTCCTGGAGAAGATGAATGCTTTCGTGCCAAACAGCCACGCGGGTGGATCCAGGCCCCAAGAAATATCTTCCCAGGAAAAGGGACAGAGCAAAGCCACCATCCCAGGGAGGCTGATTTGTTTCGAAAAGAGTCTGACGATTGAAAAAGAAAACCAAATCTGCTCCATGAAATTGAGCTACAGATAATGAAAGTGTCCATGAGGGACAGTGGTTGGACTACTGACCCTGCTAAAAAATACCTCATCGTAACTCAGAAAAGTACACACAATATATTCAGGCATCTTGTCAGGGTGCATCACAGTCCCTCTCCATGGCGCTGGCAGAGGATCTGCTTTGTTTACTGATAACAAAAAGAGAAAAGAAAAGAAAGTTTCTGTTATCTTGAGCTGCTGAAGGGCTGCTGCAGCCTTCCAGGAAGACTGGGCCAGAGCCAGGCCCGCCTCAGCATCATATGACAGCTGAGGGGGACTCCAGGCTTCCTGCCACCCCAGGGAAAGCTGCAGGGAGGGGGCAGGAGGCTGTGGACTCCGGTGGAGCACGGAGACTCACTCCAAAGCTGTTCTCTTGGTTGGAACCACAAGCTCTTTGCAGCCACAGCCTTGGGAGACAGGCAGGTCCTGCACAGGGGTGTGCAGGGAAGCTGTCCAGGTGACTGTGAGCGGGGAACGTGAACAAGGAGCCTGTGGGAGCGCCCTGCCTGGCCCTGCGTGGGGGTGACCTGGAGCTGGGCCTCCGCCCCGCTCTGCGTCTGCTCTTCTTGGATCCCGCGGCTCCAGCTCTGGCCTTCCCCACAGTGGGTGCTCACTCCCACGTCATGAGCTGCAGAGAGCCACAGGGCAGTGTGGCGTGAGGACTGAAAAGGACAGGGACGGGCCTCTGGACATTTCGAGTTGCACATGTGCCCAATGGCACTCCTAGGGAAGAAGAGGGACGACACACTTCTCAGTGTTTAGGGGACATCAGTATCACCTGGCACACATTGCAAAAGGCCAGCCACTGGTCTCCATCCCATCCCTGGCCCACAAGCCAGACTCCTGAGGGTGGGGGAGAGGAAGGCAAGGTAAGGCATCTTTCTGACATCCCAGACGATCCTTGCTCAAAAAGGTCCCAGGGGCTGCTCAAGAGGTGCTGGTTCATCCGGCTAGCACAGTCCTCCTGCAGAAGGCGGAGGCACGCAGACAGTGGAGAGGGTGCAGGGGACGAGCAGCTTGACTTTCCTGAAGGATGCTTTTGAGAATGGTGTCTGTTCAGAGCATCTGGAAAATCCAAGAAAAGGCTGCTGATTATGCTGGCTGGAGCCCACGCGCGTGGTAATGCTTTTTTAGGGTATTAAAGAAGACGCAGTGTTCAGGAAGGAAAAATTTTTAAGAAGACAAAAACAATTAGTTTTATTTCTGCAATAGAATGAGAGAGAGAGAGAGAGAGAGGGAGAGACAGAGAGGATTCACTTTCTCTTCCAGACTAACTACAGATGTACGCATGTCACTGTCATTTTCAAACTACATTTTCCCATTTCCCCCAACAGATTATTTTCCCTCGCACTATGATCATTGTCTGATTCTAGAATCCCTCTCAAGTGCTTCCACACTTCTCTTAGATAAATTTTTCTTCGCACATATTCTTCCCTAAGCCTTAACTGTGGGTGGGAACCAAGACATTCAAAAGACACACACTGCTGGACTTCAAGGCACAGACCTGTAACCCCAGCCTTCTGAGAGGCTGAGGTGGGAGGACCACAACTTAGGGCCCCTCTCTTATAGAAAAAGACAGAGATGTAGCTCAGTGCAAAGGCCCTGTGTTCAGTTCCCAGTAGAGCAAAGAAGGAAGGAAGGAAGGAAGGAAGGAAGGAAGGAAGGAAGGAAGGAAGGAGGGAGGGAGGGAGGGAGAGAGGGAGGGAGAAACTAAAAAGCACCCTGGCTCAAAGAGAGGGGGATGGAGAGATACAGCCCTGGGTGTGCTATTATCTGAGTGTGAGCTGTGAGAATGCACCCGGATTCATCTGTAGGAAAGAGCTGAAGCCCAACACAGCTGGCTTTCTGGACTCAGGGCTTGGGAGCTATGGGAGGCTGGTGGTGCTGACCAGCAGAGAACTGAGCCGGTCTGGACCTGGGTTGGGGAACCAGACATGGCCTCCTTCCTTCTGCACTGCCTCCTGGTCTGCACTTGACTGTGGTCTGTCCAGAATCCCTGTATTCTTACTTCACCAGCATGTTCTACTTGGTCACTTCTGCGAGGCTGCTGAGTGGCCACCCTCAGAGGCACCTTCTCTCTCATTCAGCTGGACGCTGTGCTGGCTTACATTAGACCCGAGAATGCTCTTCATGGTGGTCACCGGCCCCTTGATTTCTCTGTCCTCCTTGGGCATCTCAGTGGATGAACAAGTTACAGACCTCTTTCCAGAAGCAAGGCTGATACACTGAAAGGTCTGAACCCACTGGGGAGACAGTGGAGCCAGGTGCTGGTCACCAGGCCAAGGCTTCTGACGCCTTGGGGGAGAGCATACTGAAACGCCTTGGCTTTCCTTCCAGCTCTGCTGGTCGGCAGCACCTGCAGCACCTCTGGTGCAGCCCCAGCCTTGAGGTTGCCTTCGGAGACTCCAAGCAGGGAATGTGGTTCCCTCAGCCTGGCGTCAAAGGCTCAGACAGAGCTCACAGGACAGGAGCAAGACAGAGGCAGAGCCCGGAGCCCAGAGAGTATGGTTTCTGCTCAGCTTCCTTCTCCCCTGAGGTCTTGGGTTTCCTTCATTTTAATCCAATTACAGAAAAGGAAAATTGGTAAGTTTTAGCACTAGTGGGAAAGGGCTCTATTGACAGCAGCTTAATCAAGGAGCCACGCGAGGTTAATTTCCACCCTTGGTCTTTCACGGACCCGGTGCTAGACAGGAATTTTTCAGTTGATGTCACACTCAGGTTACCTGGCTGCACATTTTAATCAGAGCCTCCCCGGCTCTCATTTTTATGTTTCTAAGCACTCACCCGACCTTCTTTTCTGGAGAGAAGTCACTAGGATTTCACGACTGGTCCTTCCCGTGCGGAGCCATCCTGAGGACACCCTGCTGCTCTCCATCCTCTCCTCCCTCTCCAGGTCTCACACGCTGTGCCACTTGCAGCCTCATCAGAGCAGACTGACGATGGAGACGGCTTGTGCATCCACCCTTCTTGGCTCCAGGTCACCCCGGACCGGGCCTCACTGCAGCCACCAGAAGACACTGAATGCCTGGAAGAAACAGGAGGGAATCAGTGAAAATTCAAGCAAAATTAACACTGTACTAGCATGATGGTGCATGCCTGTAATCCCAGCACTGAGCAGGAGGATCACAAGTTTGAACCTAGCCTAGGAGGCTTAGAAATTCAAAAATTTAAAATAAAAAGGGTCCATGATGTAGCTCACTGCAAAAGCCCTGGATTCCACCCTTAGTACCACAAAACATTAAATCTGTATTAAAAGCCAAAGCACAGAGATGGAAATCTACTGATTTCTGATTTATAGTTTGGGGATCCAGGATAATTTGCTGAGCGATTGCATTGAGAAGCAAAACCCTATTAGATTTGCAGTGTGCTCAGAGAAGGTGAGACACCTTTGAAGAGTATTTCTCACTTAGATTAAGCTACGATTCCTTCTAAAGGGCTTCTCCAGATGGAAAGATGCTTCTCCAAGATGACCTTCCCAAGACAGGTGGCACCAGTAAGGGCAGAGCTACTATAACCTAGCTCCTCGAAAACATCAAGATGTGCTGCTGACCACAGCCCATATTGGGTGCCAAGGGCAGAGTTAAAGAACCAGAGATCCATCAGAGCCTAAGCACCGAGCACGTAATAAGTCAGACAGACTTTTCTTTGTTACTGCACTGGGTTCCTTGCCTCCTTAATGCTGCTATACCAGGTATTCCTGGATCAATCAAAACTAGAAGCTACAGTTAGTCAAGTCAGACCTTTGGTATGGCACAGGGAAAACATAGGCTAGGGTGTTAGAAACATCTACTCTTGGTCCATGTGGTCAGCCAGGTGAAATATCCTGGATGTCTTGCTCTTCTGCTCTCCTGATCGTCTCCCTTCTGGTTAATTCAGAGTGGAGTAGGCTCTGGATGAGGGGTGATCACCTCCCACCCCTACTCCTGGCCCCTCACCTGGTCCAACTGAGAGATTATCCCTAGCAGTGTGGGTGTTGGGGCAAATGAAGGCCCACCACAGATGCCTCAGCACCCTCTGAGGCAGGGTGACCTGGTCAGCTTCTGCATGGCCCTGGGATCCCATCATTGACCACCTTCTGCCAACTCAGACTTCATCTGGGGGCTGTTCAAGTCACTGCTGTCACGGTGGATGCCCCTTCCTCTGCTTGGCTTGTTGTCTTTTTATTTGTACTTCCAGCTTTTGCATATGTCATGCATCCCCTTAGTTACAGCTTTGTGTAAATGGAGTGCAGCTTACGAACTCCGTGAGGGCAAGGACTGCCTCCAACAGCTCCTTACCCCCTTCCTGACCCTAATCCATGGCCTGGTCATAGAAGGAATCCATAAAAGGAAGTGGGATTGAAATTAATATATTGGTTTGAATCCAATTAACTCTCTCTGAGAACCTTTACTACAGAAGGTGCTATTTTCACATTCAGTCAAATAGCAGGCATCTCTGACCATACCCCATGAGAGGTACAAAGATGGACCTACTGAATATTCTCTCCTGTGCTTTGTTTGTATGTTATTATGTTCATTTATTTCCCCAAACCAAGAAGACAACTTCCTGAAAGGTGAGGAATTATTTTTTTCCTGGGTGCTCAGCAGGCTTTGGTTACAGGAATGGTCTGTATGTCATTTTAACGGATCTCACCACAGTGAATACAGTTGCATTTTTATCCCATTTAGAGCTGAGAAGGCCAGGGTTGGGTGTGTACCGTGTTTTGGCTAAGGTCAGCCTGCTAGAAAGTAGTAGATCAGGAATTCCAGCCTCGTTCTCTTGGTCTGAAAGCTGCTTTCTTCTCCCTGTTTGGTGTAAGTCAGTGACCCCACTTTATTTATCTTTGTGTGCCAAGACCCTAGCACACTGCCTTACATGAGATAGGTACAAACTAAATGATTGATGAATAAATGAAAATGCAGTCCCTCAACTCAGAGAACTTATTTACAATCTAGCAGCAGAGTCAATACACAAAAGGGCTAAGAAATAAACGGCAATTCAAAAGATATATAACAGTCCAGCACAACAATACAAAAACTGTCATAAGACTCTATAAGATTAATTGCCAAATGAATGATACAGATAATAAGTGCTGTAGGCTGGAATGATTCGGCAAAGCTTCATGGAAGAAGAGGGATGCTTTTAAGTACATTGTTAATATTTATGAAGTGCCTAGCCTGAGCAAAGCCTTATGTATAAAGATCCACAAAACTCAGTTCACACTCTCCAAGGTTATGAGTGTATGGAGTATGGCAAGTAGAAAGGCAAATGTAAATGAGGTCTTGAAAGCAGAGAGGGCTACAAGTCCACAACCTTGACCACAGGGGAAATTGGTGTCCAGACCTCTGCATGGCTCTGTGTGTTTGCCTTTGGACTCCAAAAGTGCTTGAATAAGGACTTGCCACTCAAAATGTGGTCCAAGGACCAGGCAGCATCAGCCTCATTTGGGAGATCCTAGAAAATGCAAACTCTGGGGAGCACCCAGACCTACTAAATTACCACACACATTTTATTAAGGTCAAGAAGTGGCTCCCAGTGCAGAGTAGGAGGCTTCTGGGTCAACCTACCCCTGCTCCCAGCAGAAAGGAGGCTTCCGGGTCAACATGCTAAAGTTCCCAGAGGAGAGGAGGCATCTGGGTCAATGTGCCACAGCTCCAGGTACAGAGTAGGAGGCTTCCAGGCCAACCTACCCTGGCTCCCAGCACAGAGGAGGAGAGCCACGCAGGCACGAGCAGCATCCCCACCCCCTGATCGAAATGAGAAGACACATAAACAAGCCTCAAAACCAGACTTCTATATCACCTACAGCAACCTTAAAGGGAAACGAGATGGAACTCTCTGATACTCAACCACCTGGACTACCTGAACTAGCAATAAAAGAGGATCTGGAAAAAATGAAATCAGAAATAATTTCTCACATAACAGCAGAGATTGTGCCCATAGTACAAGGCATGATTAGTAAATCTACAGAAGACACAGATAAAAAACTAGAGGAGCTGAGGAACATGATGGAATTCCAACATAGGAAACAAACAGAATCCATGAAACACATGCAAACAGATTTCCAAGAGATTAAAAACTCCATTGAAAGTCTATGTAGCAGAATGAGCCAATGTGAGGACAGAATTTCAGATACAGAAGATAAGATTTCAATTAGTGAGGAGGAAAAGAAAAATTGCTTTAAAATTGTAAGGAAACACGAGAAATCAATCCTGCAGCTGCTAGATGATGCAAAGAAGAATAACGTAAGACTGATTGGAGTCAGTTTCATTGAAACAGGAGAGAGTGCAGATGACATAAAAAACTGTTCATAGAAGTGATGGCAGAAAACTTCCCAAGCAGGGGAAAAGAACTTGACATACACATAAGTGGGGCATATAGGACTCCAAATAGCCTTGATCAAAAAAATCTACACTTAGGCATATAATTGTTCAGATTCCAGAAACCCAACAAAACAACAAAGTCCTACAAGCAGTTAGAGAAAAGAAACAAATCACATACAAAGGAAAGACCATCAGGATCACAGTAGACATCTCAATACGAGCCCTCAAGGCAAGAAGAGCTTGGGGTGATGTATTTCAAGCCCTAAAGGAAAACAGCCTCCAACACAGATTGATGTACTCTGCAAAACAATCTTTCAAAATTGATGGAGCAATAAGATACTTTCATGACAAAGAGAACCTTAGGAACTTCATGAACACCAAACCAGCACTCCAAAAAATTTTAGACAATATCCTAGGAAAAGACAACAAGGATTACAACACCAGGAAGCCTAGCAGAATGAATCCACCAGGCATGACAAGAAATTAAAAGCAAAGGGGGAGAACCCAACAAAAAGAAAAAGTCATGACAATGATAAGTCAATAACGTATCAGTTATAACCATCAATGTTAATGGTCTCAATTCACCAATCAAAAGAAATAGACTGGCAGAATGGGTCAAGAAGCAAGATCCAACAATATGCTGCATACAAGAAACACACTCACTTCAAAACGAAACTCACAGACTGAAAGTTAAAGGGTGGAAAACAATACTCCATGTGACAGGAACCTGTAAAAAAGCAGGAATAGCTATCCTCTTTTTGCAGATCAAGTGGATTTCAAACCAACACTGATTAAGAGAGACAAAGAAGGACACCACATCCTTGTAAAGGAAACAATCCAACAGGAAGAGATGACAATCATAAATATCTATGCACCAAGCACTAGTGCACCCAACTATATAAAACAAATACTAACAGACATGAAAAATCATATTAGCACTAATACAATAGTAGTTGGGGGCCTCAGTACCCCACTGTCACAAATAGATCAACTAGACAAAAAACAAGCAATGAAATACTAGAACTCAAACTCTTGAACAAATGAACTTAATAGATGTTTACAGAGTGTTCCACCCCACAAAATCAGAATACACATTCTTTTCAGCTGCACATGGGTCGTTCTCAAAAATAGACCACATACTCGCTCATAGAACATATTTAGGTAAGTACAAAGGAATTGAAGTTATCCCTTGTATATTATCAGACCATAATGTGATGAAATTGGAGATCAGTAGCAAAAGAAACCACAAAAATTACATAAACACATGGAAATTGAACAACACACTTCTGAATAACCAATGGATCACAGAGAAAATTAAAGAAGAAATCAGATAGTTCCTTCAATTAAATGACAATGACAATACAACATATCAGAATCTATGGGACACAATGAAAGCAGTCTTATGAGGGAAATTCATAGCAGCAAATACTCATATTAGGAAAACAGAACTATCCCAATTAAACAACCTGATGCTGAACCTCGAGCTTCTAGAAAAAGAAGAGCAGAACAAACCCAAAACTCATACAAGAGAGGAAATTATAAAGATCAGAGCAGAAATCAATGCAATGTAGACTAAGAGAATGATACAAAAAATCAATGGAGCCAAGAATTAGTTCTACAAAAGAATAAACAAAACTGACAAACCCTTAGCCAACCTTATCAGAAAAAGGAAAGAAGAGCCCCAAATCCATGCCATTAGGAATGAAAAGGGTGAAATTACCACAGACCCAGCAGAAATCTGGAGGATCATCAATACCTACTTCCAGAACCTATATGCCAATAAGATGGACAACACAGAAGAAATGGTCAGATTCCTAGATATGTATGAATTAACAAAGCTGAATGAAGAAGACCTAAAAATTCTAAACAACCCAATATCAACCAATAAAATTGAAAACTTACCAACTAAGAAAAGCTCGGGTCCTGATGGCTTCACTGCTGAATTCTACAAGACATTTAGAGAGGAAACTTTGCCACTACTGTTGAAACTCTTCAGTGAAATTGAAAGGGAAGCAATACTCCCAAATTCATTCCTGGAAGCAAGCATCACCTTGATCCCCAAAGCAGAGAAAGACCCAACTGAAAAAGAGAACTATAGGCCAATCTCACTCATGAACATAGATGCAAAAATCCTTAATAAGATACTGGCAAATAGAATGCAGAAGATCATCAAGAAGATCATACACCCTGATCAAGTGAGATATATCCCAGGGATGAAAGGATAGTTCAACATATGCAAATCAATAAATGTCATACACTATATCCATAGAGGCAAGGACAAAAACCATATGATCAACCCAATAGATGCATAAAAAACATTTGACAAAACCCAACATGCATTTATGATAAAAAAAAAAAAACCCTGCAAAAAATTGGAATAGATGGTCTCTACCTCAAACTGATAAAAGCCATTTATGAAAAACCAACAGTCGATATCATACTAAATGGTCAAAAACTGAAATCCTTCACACTAAAATCAGGAACAAGACAAGGATGTCCACTATCAACACTCTTGTTCAATATAGTTTTGGAAATATTAGCCATGGCAATTTGACAAGAGAAAGAAATAAAAGGAGTAAAAATAATAAATGAAGAAGTCAAATTGTCATTATTTGCAGATGACATGATATTCTATATAGAAGACCCCAAGAACTCCACCAAAAGTCTTATAGACTTAATAACCAAATTCAGTAAAGTAGCTGGATACCAGGTCAACACACAAAAATCAATAGCTTTCCTCTACATGAAGAAAAGACTCACTGAGAGAAAAATAGGGCAAACAATTTCTTTCACAATAACATCCAAAAAACTGAAATACCTAGGAATCAACCTAACAAAAGAAATCAAAGTCCTCTTCTCTGAAAACTATGGCACTCTGAAAAGAGAGATTGAAGACCATATCAGAAAATGGAAAGACATCCCCTGCTCCTGGGTAGGAAGGATCAACATAGTGAAAATAGCCATTCTTCCAAAACTCCTATATAGATTCAATATAATCCCGATTGAAATTCCAGCAGCATACTTCATAAACCTTGAGAAAACAATCCAAAAATTCATTTGGAACAAGAAGAGACCCATAATACCAAAAACAATACTAGGTAACAGAGACATGGCAGAGGGTATCACAACCCCCAGCTTGAAACTATATTACAAAGCTACTGTGATAAAAACAGCATGGTACTGGCAAAGAAACAGACCTGAGGACCAGTGGAACAGATTAGAAGATGCAAAAACAATGCCAGACACACTCAGCCATCTCATCTTTGACAAAGGTGCCAAACACCCTCACTGGAGGAAAGATAGCCTCTTTACTAAATGGTGCTGGAATAAATGGGTTTCAACTTGTCAAAGACTAAAACTAGACCTATATCTCTCACCATGCACTAAAGTAAAATCTAAATGGATTAAAGATCTAAATATTAAAACAGAAATACTAAACCAGCTGGAAGAGAGTTTAGGAAGAACTCTTGCAGATATTGGTGTAGGAAAAGATTTTATGAACAAATCCTCAGTTGCTCGTGAACTAGCTCAAACAATCAACAAGTGGGATCTCTTCCTACTAAAAAGCTTCTGCACAGCAAGAGAAACCACCAGGAGTGTGAAGAGACAACCCACAATGTGGGATAAAACTTGCACTAGCTGTCCCTCAGACAACGGTCTATTATCTCAAATCTATAAAGAACTTAAAAAATCAGACCTCCCAAAATTAAAGACCCAATCCAAAAATGAGCATCTGAAATGAACAGATATTTCTCAGACAAAGAAGTAAAAATACCAAATAAACATATAAAAAATGTTGAACAACAACAAAAAATGTTCACCGTCACTGGTCATTCGAGAGATGCAAATGAAAACAATGCTGAGATTCCACCTCACCCCAGAAAGAATGGCTGCTATCAAGAAATCAACCAATAACAAATGCTGGCAGGGCTTTGGGAAAAGAGGAACTCTGCTCCACTGCTGGTGGAGTGCAGACTGGTGCAACCACTGTGGAAATCAGTATGGAGATACCTCAAAGAACTATGACTGGAAGTGCCATTTGATCCTGCTATTCCCCTGTATCTTCCCCAAAGAATTAAAAGAATCATACCACAGTGATATATGTGTACCCATGTTCATAGCAGCACAGTATGCAATAGCTAAAACTTGGAAGCAGCCCAAATGCCCATCAACTGGATACTGGATAAAGAAAATGTGGATTTTTAAAAAATAAAATGGAGTACTACTCAGCCATAAAAAATAAGAAATTAGAGACATTTATAGCTAAATGGATGCACATTGAGGTGATACTCTTAAGTGAAATAAATAGAACATATATGTATAAATACTGAATAGTTTCTCTAGTGTGAGAACCTGAAAGTGTAAATAAGGACTAAAAAGTATAATAGATAATATGAAATAGGAAGAAAAGGGGCAAAGGGGAAGGGGAAGTGGGAGGGGTAGTGGAAAGGAAAGAAAGGAATGGAATTAACATGAGACAATGAAAAAATGGAAACAAAGTCTTTGTAAATAGGGAGGGATGGAGGGGTTGAAGGGAGGGCAATGGAAGGGGGAAATTTAAGAACCGAGAGAGATTATGTAAAGGTGCAAATTTCCAATGATGAATGTCATTATATTGTACACCTAAAGTGTAGCAGTAAAATAAAATTTTAAAAAAAGATCAAACAGTGACTTGTGTGCACATTCAAGTGTGAGAAATGTTGATCTGGGACAAAGCGTATTTGAGCAGCTGGGATGATCCCTGCCCTCCTCATCTGAGCCCTGACCCCACTTGGGGGCTGCCTCGGGCTTCTCCCCGGGTGCTTCACCCAGGGTGCTTCTCCCAGGGTGCTTTGGCAGAGCATTTCAGGATGCAGTTCAAGGAGTCTGGCTCTTGACCCTTCCACCCAGATAGTGAGTAATTTCTTCCTCTCCGCTTGCACTGTATTTCCTCTTCTAAATCCCTGACTCATTCTCACCCCTGCAGTGTATTTGTTGCTCCCAATTCCTTCTGTTCCAATAGCCAGATAAATAAGAAGCACTCTTGCTACTCAGTTCCCTCAAATGTCAAATTCTCTCTGGAGCACTGGATGCATCAAGGAGAAGGATTTATCCTTGTGGTTAAATATAGACTCTGACCCTCTCTCTCCCGCCTGTCCCCACCCCCTGTGTCAGAATCCGCAGCCTGGGGAGCAGAGCAGGGAATGTTTTCCTTCTTCAGATGGGAAGATATTGATCAGGTGGGGAGGAGAAACAGAACAAAACGCCAAACAGGAAAGAAAGCAAAGGTATTCAAGCCTCAGATGCAGTCTGACCTGGACACAAAAGGGCTGTTTTACTAGGCATGGATTTCACCTTGAGGTACAAAATGTGAAGGAGGAGATCAAAGAACACGAAGCAGACATCAAATACTGGGCATTTCCAACAGGAGAAGCATCTGCTGTGATGATTGAAAATCGACACAATGGTTTTCCAAGACAATTTTAATACACGGGAAAAATGCTTCAGCCAGAAAAAAAGCTGGAGTTATTCACCATGCAAGTTGTGCTGAAAAAAAAGGCTCCTTAAAAAGGCTGCAGGGTGTCCTGTAGATCCTCAGTAGCACTGTGAGGGAGTACTATTATTGATCTCTTCTTACAGTTTGGTAAGTTGAGGTCTAAAGAAATGTGGGAACTTGCTCACTATCTATGTATCTATATTTTTATCTATCAGTATCTATCTATCCATCTCTATCTCTCTACCTATCTATCCATGTTCAACTGATACCCATTATCTCCATATTTATGAATTCACTCTATAGCTACAATGAGTTCAATCAATACTCACAGTGCCTTTGTGATCATTCACACACATGTTCAGAGGGGGAACATTTGAGTTGCTCAACACCCTTACTCTCAGTCAGGTGACCTCTCTCTTGTTGCTTTTCAGCTTTCATATGGTAAACTCATGACATTTTTGTAGTCTGTTCAGTGTCACATTTTTAACATTTTTGTGTTTTTTGCTTGTGTGGCAGCTAAAGACCATCACTTGATTGGCTTGAGAGCCCCCTAGGGAATTAGTGAAGCACACTTCTGCGTGTGTCCAGCCGGGGCACAGAAGCACCACCTTGGGGCCTACACCTGGTCCCTGGCTCCTTCTTCTCTGGCAGTCTTCCCCTGTGTGCTGCTTCCTGGACACCATGAAGTGACCACACCCTTTCTTCCACCAGGATGCTTCTACTTTGGAGCCAGCTGACCATGGACTGAAACCTCTGAAACCGTGAGCCAAGATGAACCTCTCTAGTTTGCGGTGTTGGGTATTTTGTCCCAGCAGCAGGAAAGATGACCAACACAGTTGGGGCCTGAGTGTTTAAAGGGGTGCCCAAGCACAGTGCTCAGGTGCTGTCTGGGGTGTTGTGGTGAGCCTTAAAAAGAAAGTATCAGTGTTATAGAAGCTTCATGCAGCCATGAGTTACAGCGCTTTTAACTGTGAGTTTAATGTTAACTAATTAAGAATATATAGCAACTAAGATGTCTTTAGAAATGCATATAGAGCAAAGTTATGGATCGATCAGTTCATGAAAATGCCATGACCATGGGTCTCAGAAACCTAACCCGGCATTCTCTCTAGGAGCAGTTTCAGTGGTCACTAATTCAGTGCTTGTGGTAATTTTTAAAGCATAACTACTGTGAGTCATGAGAATCGACTGTAGTCTTTTAAATCTCTGTTAAGATTGTATACGTGCATAGACATGTGCATCCATTACACATACTTGCCCTCTGGGAGACTAGTAAGACTGGAGACTTTTAAAGGCACTTTGAGATGGGAGGTGAGACCATAACAAACCTGTCAAACTTCCTTGTAGCACAGGGAGGTCTGAGCAGTGCCCTGAGTGTGGCCAGCTGGCATGTGCCTGTGCTGGCCGGGGTGGAACCATGGCTCCTGGGGACTTCCTCTTTGCCCGTGGTTTCTCCAAGCATGGCTGAACAGTGTTATTACAATGGTGGACTGAAGAGAGGCTGAGTCCTGAGCCTGCTGCCTGCCTGTCTGAGACACAGTCTCCATGGCCTCAGGTCGGTCACCCCTTCCTACTTCTCTGCTGCCAAGTGTCCAGGCTCTCTCTCCATTTCTTGATTTCTAGAATTTTGAGGAACAAGTAGAAAGACCAGCGTCTTTCTGTTGGACACAGTTCACTCTCTTCTTACTTCTATCAGCATTTATCTTCCCCGTGTCATTCTAAAACAAAAACTGCCAAGGAATTCCATTTTTCACCCATTACTGATGGATATTCTTAAGAGCTGAAAAATTTCCTTCAGGCTGAGTAGCACATGACTATTTCAACTCCTTTACGTATCTTCCAATAAAGAATGTTTCACATTTTCATTGTTTCCCTAATTTCCCTAATTTCATCAAACTCAGCTCTGCTTACCTCTGTTTATCTTTCCCCTTTATATTTTATTTCCATGTACTTTCTATTCATTCCTCCATTCAACATGTTCTTCCACCACATTTCATCCACCAAGTGCCAAAAATCAGCAAACACTTTCTCATCTTTATGTCATCCCATCTCTCTTTTGACTTTGGCATCATTAGCTCTTCTGAGTCAATAAGAAGGATACCTGTAATAGGATGTTAGAGCAGAAAGAACCCAGAGACCACCAGCCCATCATCTGGGGGGCAGAGGAGGAAGAAGAGCGACTTGACAAACATCAAAAGCACCTGGCATCTCAGCTTGGCATTCCAAGCTGGCCTCCTGTGTAATCATTATGCAGCCCTGACCTGGGACAGCTCCACAAGTGGATGAGCTGAAGTATGTTCAAAAGGTAGAGCTGTCTTTTCTGTAACCTCAAGCCCCTCTACCTCCCAAGGATGTGCCTCCATCTTTAGATGGCCTTTTCCTGATCATTTTCCTGATCACCTAAGAATCAGTTCCAACGGAGAAGATGATTGAAATTGCCAAAAAACAAATTCTTGGAAACGTTATGCTGTTTGATAAAGAAAAACTGACCAGAACTTTACTGCTTGGAGTTAAAGACCTTAGGATGGGACAGAGTGAAACAGTTGCTAAGTTATATTGGGTCTCTTCTACACAAGCCTATGCATTATCATTTGTACAAATACCTGGTCAACTCTTAGGTCTGCTTGGGGTATGATACAAGTCTTTGCACTTGGAAAGGCCCACTCTATATACAGTGTAGGCCAAAAGACAGAAAACAGCTGAGGATGGTGGTGCATGCCTCTAATCCCAGCATTCTGGAAGGCTGAAGCTGGAGGATTGCAAGTTTGAGCTCAGCCTGGACAACATAAGCCACACAGTGGCTTAGCAAGACTCTGTCTCAAATGTTTAAAAAAGGACTGGGAATACAGCTCAGTGTGAATGCCCTGGTTCAGTCCCTGGTAGCACACATGTGCACACACATACAAAAAAGAAACCAAGGAGGAAGAGAAGGGTGATCCTTGGAGGTGGCTGGCTCTGTAGAAGTGAAGACATTCAGTTCAGGGAAAGCCTTTTCTTTGTAAACAGCGGCCCAGAAGTCCATGTGTCTAGGGTTTACTTGCCGAGACGTCCCCTTTGTCCTTCAGACTTGGGGAGCACTCCTTACACTGATGGAGAGCCAGTGTGGAACCCATCAAGCACCCCACATCACAGTACCTCAGTCTGTGTGGTGAGCAGCCCAGGACTCTGACAGGGCCAGATACAAAGTGCCCTCATGATTTGGAAGGAGCAGCCGAGTGAAAGGATTTTCTTCCTTTTTCTATCTCACCAGTCTTTTACTAATAGACTTTAAATATTTTAACAGCCTAATCCCTGTTGTCCTTAAGCTTTTTCTTTCTTCCTTTCCTAAATTTAATTTTTATAGGGCAGCCAAGGGCTAGATTGTCTTTATTAAATTGAAGGAGATAATGCATGTGGAAAATGCTTTGCAAATTGTAAAACACCATACAAATGTTAGTCATTATTATTGTCATTTATTAACCAATGCTGATTCTCATTAGGAAGAGTTCAGCAAGCCTGTCTCCCACTTAGACACCCTCAGAATTGTGTGCTGCTATTTTATGATGCAGAGTAAGTCAGGAATGGAAAAAAAGCAATAAACTTTTATATGTCACATGCTACTGAAACAAAAGGACCTCCATCTAAAGGTTTGTTGAGTCATTCAGCAAATATTTATTGACTAACTATTATTTAGTTATTATTTAGTTTAATAGCTATACAGTGGCTAAAGAGGTCTTTAGCATTATGTAGGAAGAAAGATGGTTTTTAAAGTTTTACAAAATTATGATGGCAAATAGTGTTCAGCACTGTGAGCAAAAGGAGGAGGGGCTATAACAGAAGGCCTTCATTAGACGGAGAGAGGGGCTCAAATCCTAGTCCAGTGCCTCGGATTAGTACTATATGTGTTAGGTACATAGTCATTGAGTAAACGAATAAGTAATCAATGAATTAGTGTTCTGTCTGTGTGTGTGACATGGAAGCTGAGAACTGAAAGAAAAATAGGAATTAGCCATGAAAAAAGCTTGAGGCTTTTAAAGAACAGAAAAAGGCCAGTGAACGTGGTATACAGGAAGAAGGTGACGTGAGGCCATGAGGGTCAGAGGCAGTGGCCCATGCAGAGCATCGAAGGCCCAGGAAGGAGTGCCTGTGTGCTGGGGTGGGCAGCCCGGGGTGCTCTGGCCAGGAGGAGCTTCACTATGTGCAGCAAGGTGACCTGAGTGGATGGAAGTCGGTGGATGTGTGCTTGGGATGCCTTGGCCTCAGAGGGAAAAGGCTATGGATGGTGGATAGGGAAGAGATAGAGAATGCAAATGGACCTCAAAGTCTCTGCCTCAGGCATCTGGGCGGATCAACCTGGGGTACCGCAGGAGATTGGAGATGGGTGGCCACCTAATTTCAATCTGAAAGGAAAAATAAGTATCTTGATGAGATGAGAACAGCATCCAGGTCCAGAAAATGTGTGGTAGACACAGCACAATCTAAGAAACGATTGCTAACACATAGTTGAAGTGATCTACAAAGCATTATCAGAAGAGCTGGGGATTTAGCTCAGTGGCACTGCACCTGGCTTGCAGGCTCAAGGTCCTGAGTTCGATCCTTCGTAACAAAAAAAGAAAAAACAAGCTTTGTCAGAAGAAGTACAAGAACAATGAAGTGGGTGGTGAGGAAAACAAGCAACCAAACCATGCTGGCACTGTGCCTCAAGGCGCATCTCTCCAAACGCCCACCTCACAGAATATGGTTCAGCCTAGTGCCAACAGCCCCGTGTGGCATGGACTGTTCTCTGAATCAAGGAGGCTGGAGAGAAAGAAGGACTTCTCATTCACAGGAGGATGAGGTCGTGATTTCCCGGTAGGCAGAGTGTCCCTATTTTAGGGTTCATTTCATCGTTAACTGACACTCAGAAGTTGTGTGTGCCCATGGGGAGCTGTGATACTTCTATAGGTGTACACACTGCGTCATGATCCAAGTCAGGCGAGCAGCATATCCATCACTTAAACATTTATTATTTCTTAGTGGCTAGAACATTCAAATTTTGAAACTCTAATACATTTTTGCTAATTACAGTTACCCTACTGCAACAGAGCAGTGGAACCTGTGCCTCCCGACTCCAGTTTTGTGCCTCTGACCAGCCTCACCCCTTTCCCTCTCCCCTCTTCCCTCCCAGGCCTCTGGTAACTGCCCATAGCCTCGTCCAGTGCTCATTGCCCATACCATGCATTCTTCCCTCTTGTACTTCTGCTGCTGGGATTTGGGGGCCACCTCAATCATAGTTGTACATTGTGGTAAATCCACAGAATATAAATTTTCTGTCTCAATCACTTCCAATGCACAGTTCAGGGCCCTGAGTGTGCGCCCTGGCGCCTGCATCTCCAGAGCTGTGTGCTCACCCCACAGTACATCTCCATTTCCGCTCCCCTGATAACAGCCTTCTACACTCAGGTTTAGTATCTCTAATTGCTTCAGAAGTAAGATCTTCTGCCTTGGGCTGAGGCGATTAGGCAGGAAGCAGAGAGACAGGAGCCAGCAGACTGTCCGAGCCAGAGCCAGCCAGTGAGCAGCCGCTGTCCCTGGGGACTTGTCCTCAGCAGCAGGAGGACAGCACTGACAGAACCCAAATAAATGAGAGTCGGACCTGCTTCTTCTCTCACTGCCAAGAGGCTCCTGACTGCACCTTCTGCTCTGAGGCCTTGGTATTCTGGAGTGTTTCCTTTTGTTTCAGCAGCTTTATTGAGATGTAGTTCACACAAAATAAAATTCACCGATTTAATTTCACAATGCAATGGCTTTGGAATAGAAACAGAGTTTGCAGCCCTCATCCCAATCAATTTGAGAACATTTCCATCAGTCCAGGTAGAAGCCCTGGCCCCATCCACTGCTCATTCCCTACCCTCTCCCCACCAGCCCCCTGCAGTCACCAAGCTGCTCTCATTAAGGATTTGCTTCTCCTGGATAGGCGTATAAATAGAATCACATTCTACATGGACTTCTGTGGCAAATCGTTTTATTTTAACAGAGGAATGCATTGCTTTTTACCAAGATTTCCCTTATTAATCAGTAAAAAACAATACCACTGACCCCAAATCAGCCAGGCAAGCTGGGAGACTGGAAGTGCTGGAGGGGTTGTCAGAAACCTCTCCAGGCCCCAGGCTCCCCTGGACAAGAGGATCAGGGCTTCAGAACTTCCCAGGGCATCACTTTCTAAAAGCATAAAGGCTTCTCCTTCTGGCCCTGGGGACTCCCTGGGGCTCAGTGCTCCAGGGGAAGGGGAAGCCTCAGGCCTACAAGCATCTCAGGCCACCATTTCTGCCCTTTATCAGAGGGAGTGTGGGGAAGGGACACAGGCTGAAACTGAGGAACAGGGGACAGAGCCGTGGGGGACAGACTGCCTTCGAGGGTCTCTTGTGGGAGCCCCCAGGAAGACTGTCGGTCCTACATTCCCTGCTGATGTTCTAGCCACTCTTCCGGACAGCAGTCCTTTCCTTTGGGCAAATCATAAACTCTCCTTCCATCGTTTAATGCTTTCATTTACAAAGCGCCCCGGCACACACTATCTTTGCAATATCTTTCATTCTGTCAGGTTTGGTAGAGCGCTATCCATCTGTTTCCTTGCATTGAGGTTGTAGTAGACAAGGTGCTTTGCCTCGTTGGTGCTCCCAGACCACTTTTTCTTACCTTGATTATAGCACCTGTGGCCTTTTTATTTTTGGCTATTTGTTTACACCATCTATTTGCCCCTTTAGACTACAGAGTACCCTAGCATGCTTCAGAGCATGTAGTAGGCGGGCAATAAAGGACAAGACAGCCCCAGTTTACAGGAAGAGGCCGGAGCTTAACATGGACAGGGGCTTACCAGCAGACACCATTCAGTGTCGCCTGAACCTGAGTCTTGCAAGTCTGAACCTAAGATGCTTCCCGCTTCTCACTGGTGGACCTCTGTACAGTTGTTTGCATTTATAAAGGATGGGGCCTTCATAATAGTAAGGTAGGCACAACGCTTTAGAACTTAGCACATAGGGAAACAGTGTCAGAAAACTTAGGCTACTTATGGGGCTCTGCAGACCTGTCCTTCAATGCCAGTTCTGTACCTTCTGGCTGATTATTTAACTATTTGAGCCACCGTTACTTCATCTCTAAACTGGGCATTGTAAACCCTGCTTGGAGAGCTTCTGAGATTTATAGATAATGTAAACACGTTGCTTGGCTCATAGTAAAACCTGTGTGGAATATAACTTATAACTGTTTTTATTGCCAGTGTCAAGTTTAGAGCCCAAAGTCACAGCTACATTTTGTAACTAAGTGAAGCCTGAAGCCCCTTGGTCTTGTAATACTTTCTTTTAAATTGTACACAGTTTGAGAGGAGTAGCACTTTAAAGTAAAACTCACAGATGCGGAGTATTGGGGAGATATTGAAAGACGGGAGAAAACTGCGGCTTGAAGCTGGAGGTCGAAAGAGCAGTTTTACCTACAGAGCTATCTTTCTGTGGTCTTGGGAGCGAGAAGGGCAGGGCGGGGCAGGCGGAACACTGTGGTGCCCCCCAGGGCAGCCCACCGCCCTGTTTGGGTTCTCCGGACACAGCGGAGCCCGGGGTTCCTGCTGCCCAGGACGTGGCCCAGCACTACTCTCTGTGCTCCTCCTCCACCCCGTTCGCTCTGTCCAGAGCAGGTGCATTTTGCAAGCTCACATGCTCCTTTGAAGTCAAACAAATGGGCTTCCAGATAGATTTTGAATCTGAGAAGCATGTGCATTTATTTAACTTTGATGTGTTGACACTTGTCTGCATTTTTTTGGCTCCTTTTGCAATGTTTGGAAGATGAGGGCCTGGAAGAGGGAGTGTTACCTCATGCCTTGGCTGCACTCAGAGTGAACAACCTAGTCTCTCTGCATTCACTTGGTGTTTATGGGAGTATCATGTGCAGTCCCGTTGACTTGCCCTAACCATTATAAGGCAGTTACCATAGATAATGCTCTCCTAGAGCAATATGTTATCACCATTTTAACAACCTGACATCCGAGCAGCTCATATTATCACTTAAATGAATCCATTAAGCAGCTAAAGGCTTCCAGGAGTTGGATGCAAGAGCCTTAAATGGGCAGACCTGCACCACATCCACGGTGGCCAACCTCCTCAGCTGGGCGAAAGGCTCCCGCTACCTGAGGGTCACTCGGCCAGCTCGCCCAAGGACTTGTGAAATTACTTCCTTCAGGGGCTAAGTAAAGCCTGGGCTCTGAGCAAAAGAAGAAGCTCCTGCCTAGCTACTCTCTTCTTTAAGGTAGAAAAGGAATGTTGGTGCCCACAAGCTAAGCAGTGAGATGTAATCAAATCACAGCTCCAGCTCCAGCGTGAAGCAATTAAGTTGGGGGGGGGGAAGCAGCACACTGCAGAGAGGCCTGAGGTTGCACTTGGAATTAGGTGCCTGCGGGGCTTGATCTGAAGGATAATAAGAGCATCACTGAACATCTGTAAAATATACCAGGTTTCCAAACTCTTGGCTCATAAGCTCTCATTTTACCCACTTTTACTTACTCTTATTCATCCCCATTTTACAGATGATGAAAGGAAGATTTTCATCAGCCTCAGGACTGATAGGAGGCATAAAGAAAACAGTGTACTGAAATGCTGGGCTTTTGGTAAGCCCTCCCCATTCACTGCTACATAAAGATATTCCTCGATGGGAAGGAGCATCTGTCCCAAATTACTTCTCCCACAACCTGGGACTTCATGTTTGTATCTCACAGCAAATGGGCAGTCTGCCTCTTATGGGACCCCTGCTGTTAGATGCCTTGACAGAATATTGCTTTCTGAGTCTATTTCCATAAACCTATCAGAGATGGGAGGAAATGATGTCCTGAGGGTACAAATAAAACTCCATCTAACTATATAATTTAATTTTAGGATAGTGGAGTTTCACTTACCACAAACTGGCAAATAAATTGTACAAGAGGCCTGGCCAGGCCAGAAGACAGTGGGACATCTCCCAAGGAGCCTGGGAGACTTGGATCAGGTAAGCTTTTCAAGTTTAAATTCAAAGATGGAAAGTCTGTCCTTCGCTGGTACAGCAGAACTTTCAGAACCAGCTGCTACACTTGAGAGACAGGTGAAAATGATCCTGGGAGCAAAAGGGAAAGGAGCCCAGGGAAGGAGGAGTCTTGGAGTAGGATGTACTGAGAGAGGAGCTGCAGGGCACGGAGGACTCAGGGGCTCCCTGGGAGGAGAAACCCATTCCTCCATGTACACTGGTAAAGGAGTTCCGTGTGTCAGACTCCACAGAGCTCTGGACAGCTTTGCCTCACGTTCTCCAAGTTCAGGTTTGAATGGCTCACGGCATTTTTTCATGTAGGGCAGGGTTTTAACTCTTGGTGGAGCTTGGAGCCCATTGTTGAAGACCTGTGGGATCGCACTGGGGCAGGGCTAGCTCACTGTTCCTGTGGCCCCCGTCCTCCCATCACTTCCTTTCTTTCTCTCCACACTGACCTGGCCTGCCTTTGCCCTACTTCCTTCGGAAGCTCCTGGAGTCTGTATCGGATCTCTCCCATGGCACCTGACCTGTCTGCTTTTCCTCCAAGAGCCGTCCTATCAGGTCATCTAGCCTTTTGCAGCCTCAAACCATTCCCAACGTTTTGCCAACTCTGTGAAAATTCCAGTGGATTTACTTTCTCCTTCTCATCTTGACCACTTTTGCACACTTTTTAATTTTCTTTCTATATCTTCTTATTTCTTACAAGGCCAGAGGGGAGAAGAGAGGACGACTGGTGGGAGTTAAAGAGCACTGCAGTAAACTATGTCTACTTTATAGTCACTCCTGACACTAATAAGCTGCAAATGGCATTCACCTGCCGATGAGAGCCAGCCTGGAGAAGCAGAGTTAACTCCACACGAGTGCCATACAGAATACGGAAGAAAAACATGGCCCTGAGCACTTGGCCCGCCACAGAATCCTGAGGTGCCAGGGCACATGCTGCTCCTTCCATCCTAAGTTCTCCTTGCAGAGAAGACAGAGGGGAATGGCCCAGGGAAACTCTGGTGCAGACAGGAGGCACTTTGGTGAGTCCCAGGCAGAGCCGGGGCCTGGGTGAATAGAAACATCCTCAACCTGGAACCAGTTTGCCATACCAAAGCCTGAAGAGGATTTTGCCCCCTCTGTGGCTAACGGGGTAAAAAAGGGTGCTTCCTCAGCTCTGTGCCTGTACCATCACATAAATTAAAACAGACAGAATTACCACTGATACAAATTAAAAACAAATAAAAAGGGTACACAGAGCTGAGTCTGAGAGTTCAAACTCCATTACCAGCTGATTTACTGAGCAGTGACCTGTGATTGTTAGGGGAGAGAGGCGGAGGGAGGAGCCCCTGTGAATCCCGTCAGCCCCACTGCCACCTGGCACACCAGTCAATAAGCTATTTAATTTAATGGGAAATGGTATTGACCAGCTGGGAATGCAACTCACAAAAAGGCAGCTGCAAAGAGCAGATAAAGTCTTCACCCTGGCCTCATTCTAGGGGTATCCACCCCTTGGCATCTCCTCTGTCAGAATAAGAGCAGGAATCTGTGAGATTTGAGGGTGTTGGGGGTCCCAGAGGGTCAGTGCTTAGGAGGGATTACCAACACTGCGAGATGGAGTTCACCAAAGGTAGATTGGAGAGGAGATTGGTAAGAAAATGGGAAACAGATGCTCCAAACCAAGGACAGTGACATCTAGGACCTTTGAGAATGAGGGCAGCCAACTGGGAGAAGTCAAAGCAAGGGGACCTGTCAGTGCATCTCCAGAGAATGGGACCTGTAGTTTGTTTTGCTCTTTTATGTGGGGTCAGGGAGGGACCCTGGTGCCCCTAGAACCTAGAGCGCTCTGCCCACAACAGAGCTGAAGCTGAGAAAATGAGTGTCAGCCACACCGTACCACAGCAATGGGGCAGACAGGGGAGGCTTTGGGAAATGGGTTAGGTGTGTAGAAAGGGAGAGCTGGGAAGAGCCTAGTTCCGGGCCGCCCCTAACACACACACACCCCACACACACACACACACACTTTTGAGGGAATGAGACTGAGAAATGACTGATACAAGGGAAGAGGCAGCCGAGAGGCAGGAGACCATCCCACTCCAACCAAGTTCGGTGCAGTCGCACTGCTCTGAAGAGTGTGCTGGATGCAGGATGTGCACCATTCATAGCCCCAAACATACACTGTGCAGTCTGAGCCAGAAACACAAAGAGCTGAGTCTAGGGGGTAAGAGGGGAGCAGCTAACCAGCAGGGCTGTCTCCCGGACTCACATGACTCATTTAAGTGACAAGTAGAGTGTTTATATGTGGACTAAGTATTGCTGCAGATGTTTTATCAACAGCTTTTCCTCTACTCTCCAAAACAGCCCTGTAAGACAGGGACTTTTTGTGCTCACTTCTGCAGACAAGGACATGAGGCTGAAGAAGTTGAATGATGCTCCCAAGGCTGACCCGGCTGGGAAGCAGAAGGCCAGAGTGTGCGGGCAGCTTAGGTCAGACACACGGCACGAGCTCGCCACTGCTGTCGGGAGCTCAGTGAGTGCAGGGAATGAGGAAGGGCCCTGCTTCAGTGTCCGACCCAGTCCTGGGGTGTGACGGCCGACAGCCAAAGGGCAAAGGGGCTGAAAGACTGAAGGAAAACGCAGGCAGACCCAGGACTGCAGGGAGTGCAGTTTCTCAGGCACGTGGACAGAAGAATGCCGTAGGTGGCAACAAGAAAGGAAGGCCTGTCTTCTGCAAGGCAGGAGGAAGTAGCAGACGAGGGCTTCATCTGCTGGAACGGACTGGGCCTCTCTCAACCCCTGGCTACAGGTGCAGCGTCAGTAAGGAATCATCCCAGGCTCTGGTGGCTGCGGGCACATTCTGCTGCCTTAGTGAGTTCGTTCTGGAGGCCTGGGATGATGCCAGGGCACCTGGTGGGTAACGAAACAGTGGTTATGATCATGATGGCTGTGGTCACTCTATGGACCCTACAAGAAAACTACGGTGCCTCACGCTGGGAAGCACTAGAGTCGCAACTGGAGCTCAGGTCTGCCGTCTCCAAAGCCTGTCTCCTTGGTTCTGAAATCGCCCTCCTCAGCCTCCAGCAGAGAATCCACACCCATCCGTGGGGTAGCCGCATCGGTTAGCTTGCTAGCACTGGGTAGATTATTCAGTCTCTGGTGATTCGATGTCCTCATCTGTGAAACAGAAGCCGCATCTAGTGCAGGGAGGATTTAATTATTTAAATGCATCCATCCATTAATAGATGTCTGTCGAGCAACTACTGCGTACTATGCATTGTCCTAGGCATTGAGAACAACAGCTTGGCTTGACAGGAAACAGATTCTCAGGTACCTGACCTGAGAAGGTGCCTGGAGTTCTCTGTCCTGTTGGGCTTTCCATGGTAGGATGAAGGCTCTCAGGTTGCCATTAGGAAAATTTTAATCATTGTGTCTTCTCTGAATTTTTACGTGAAGCCTGATGAAATAGAGGAGCAGGTCGGGGAGCTGAGAGAGGCCTGCTGAGCAGTGGCCTCTCGTCCACTCTGCTCCAGGGATGAGTTCACCAGGCACAAAGGGCTGCAGCTCATGGGGGTCACTGACCAGCCGTAAGGACAGGTGGTGGGCAGGAGGGGAAGAGACCCTGGACAGACTTTAGCCCCTGCAGGGCACAGCACATCAGCCCAGCTGCTGGCACTGGCCAGCCCGTGGGCCTTGAGTGCCGAGACACAGCATGGGCTCTGGGCATCTGGGGGAGTCTGTATCAGCACTGCCGCATGTCTGTGTCCACCAGATGTAACCGTGGGCAGCCAGTGAAAGTCACCATGACAGACTGAGAAAGAGGCTGTGGGAGACAGGGAAGGAGCTGTATACAAGGGCACTGCGAAGAGAACCTTTCACTTGCCTTTCGAACAAGGGCCCTGCCTTCTCATTTGGCCCTTGGCCCTGCATTCATTTACCAGAGCTACCATACTAAGTGCCATAGGCTGGCTGCCTTAAATAACAGAAAATCACCTTCTCATCATTCTGGGGGCTGGAGGCCCAAGATCAAGGTGTCACTGGCTTTGGGCTTTGGTTTCTTCGTGGCTTCTCCCCTTGGCTTGCAGGCGGCCCCCTTCTCTCCATGTTCTCTCGCAGCCTTTCCTGTGTACACGCACCCTGGGTGCCTCTGTGAGGGGAGATGTCGTCTCTATGAGGACAGCGTCAGGTTGGATTAGTGCCACCCTAATGACCTGGCTTGAAAAGGAACAATCAATAAAACCCTTCTGACCATGGTCTCGCTCTGTGGAACTGAGGTCTGGGACATCAACGTATGCAGCAGTCACAGAATTCACCCACAGCAGCCCCTCCAGCTGTGTAATCAACATTGTATAAACACAGAAAACAGGCTGTTCTTTCAGAGTCTGCTTTCGTGAGCAAGGAGGTAGGCAGCTGAAGAGTAGACAGGGAATAAATAAATCAGTGCTCTGCAGAACAGTAACGCAGGGTGACGGGGAGAGAGGGAGAGGGGATGCGTACCTTACGTAAGATGACCAGGAAAAAGCACCTCTGATAAACCACATTTAAACAGAGATGCAGAGGAAGCCAGGAAATGACCAAAGTGTTCATCTGGATGGGGCAGCCAGATGAAGCTGTGAGGACAGTGCCTGGAGCACAGCACATCAGCGGTGTCTGTGGGCCACAGCAGCACAGGTCTTAATACCTTCCCTGAGACGTTCTGGGTCCAGGGAGGAAAGCAGACCCACATCCACTCTGCGGCTCTTGAGCAATCTGACCACGATCAGCCAGGTTCACTGTTGCCTTGCCAGTGGGGATGGGTCTGGAATTAATACTGCCGTGGGCTTGGCACTGCTGGGCCCAGCGTGACTGGCCCACCGGCACCAGCTGTGCTGCAGCCTGCAGTGTCCTGCGCATCCCGGACTGAACTGGCTTTCTGTATGCACCTCCGCTGCAAGGGCCTCCACCTGACATTTCACTTCCCAGGCATGACTGATTCCACCCTGGACCCCAGCCTCTTCGTTCAGGGCCCAGCTGCTGCCAAGTCCTCCCCACTCCGCCATAGTTCTTTTCTCTGGAGCAGTGGTTCTCAGCAAGGGGGATTTTCTTGCCCTGCCCACCTTGCCTGTCCCAGGGAACATTTGGGGGTGTCTGGAGACATTTTTGGTTGACAGCGTAGAGGGTGCTCCCAGAATCCAGTGGGTGGAGGCCCGGATGTGCTAACCATCCCTCCGTGCAAACGACAGATTCCCCAGCAAGAGCTTCTAGCCCCAGACGTGAGTGGTGCTGAGACAGAGCAAACCTGCTCTCAGAGAAAGTGATACAGAATTAAAGCCATGCAGTAAATGCTAAGCCCAAGGCAGATCCGAGGGAGCATCAAAGGGGGCACAACTCACGGCGCAGTTTCCCGAGTGTGGCGTCTGCCTGTCCCTCATGCCCAGGCCCTCTCCCATGACTCCAGATGTCCTTCCTCTGAGGGACCTGAAACTTCAACCAGGCCTGGAGCATTGCTCAGACCACAGTCCTGCTGCCCGGCCGGCCCACTGCTGGGCAGACTGGCCCGACTCGAGTGGACTGAGCTCGTGGACTCTTCCGGAGACTGTCTTTTGCAGCGTTTGCTTCTTACCACAAACAGAATGACAGCTGGGTGGCTGGGCACCCACACTCGGGCTCAGCCCCACCTCCCCATCCCTGCCAGGATGGCTCGCTGCGGAGCCCACTCCAGAGACAACGAGGTCGCCACCTGCAGGCCGTGGCCTTTGGCACCATGGGCACAGCAGTGTCCCGCCTCACAGCGAGTGTGCGACCTGGCCTCACGGAGTCTCCCTGCTCCCATGGCACCGTCCGCCCCACACCAACTTTCGCCTCGCTCCACAAGTGAGGAGACCCTTCCCACTAGCACCGGAGGCCACAGAGCTCTCAAGCACGCTTCACGTCGAGTCCACCTTCCCCTCACACGGGCAGCTGCCGCTCCCCACCCTCTTGGAGCGGAGTCCTTTGTGACTTGGGGGCAGAGTGCTGGGTTTTCTGATTCATAGGGAGGGAAGGACAGTGCAGGGACTAGCTGGTCCCAACTGTGTGTGAGAGCTTCTGTGATTCCCCCATGGCATGTTCTAGCAGCTCCAAGAATCCCTTCAGACAAATTTCTATGGCAACAGACAGCATCTGAGGGATGAAAGTTGTGTTCTGAATGTCAGTTGGATCTCACAAGCCAATAAAGTAGGGTCTCTTGGAGATACGGGGTGGACAGAATTCAGAGGAGAGGAAGTGTGAGGTGAGTTTGAAGCCAAGAAGCATATAGAGCATAGATAGTTTCTCCCAAAGGGTAGAGGCAAGCCAGAGGTAGAGAGCAAACCAGCTGCTACATATAAAACCAGAAATGGGAGCCAGAGGGAAGGAAGGGCAGTGGAGCGTGCTTGAGGGGTTACTCCCCATGCTCGGCTTTCTCCTTCTTCTCATGCGCACCAACACCAGGAACGGACTGCTGATTCTCAGAAAGGCTGAGGAGTTGACTTGAATTTAATTCTGCTAGCAAAGAAAGAGGCAGGGAGAGCTTACGTAACATTCCTCTGACCACTCAGTGGCTGGAACGCACTGGGTTCCACTGGAATCCAGACAGATTCATGCTCCTGCATTGTGGCTTTTGTCCACCTGCTCCTGGCCTGCAAAAGGACTTCTATAAACTGTGGTTTCTCCACTATAAAAACATTACAACCCCTCTGCCTCCACCAGACCCTGTTCTGAGAATCAAGTGAGATAATAACCATGAATATGTTTTATAAATGGTAAAGCATTAAACCAGCATTTCCTGTAATGTTCTCTGTAGAACCTTAATTCCATGGAATGTTAGTAATATCTTCAAATTAAAAAAAAATCCAACAATAAAGTTAAAAGGTTGTTGTTTATTTTAATTGTAGGGTTTGTGAATATTTTTCCACTACTAAATTGACGGTGGAGCCTTTTATCTCAGAGTATCTCAATGACTAAAGGTTTCAGAGCACACTTTGAGGACTCTTTCCTGGAGAAACAGGAGCAATGGTTCATTCTGTCCTAGCTGCTGTATGAATAACAGTGATGTGCAGAAGAGAAGGGGAAGAAAAGGAGCCTGGAATTGTTGCTTCCTGGATGAGGCGAAGGCAACCCAAATTTAAGGACTCTGTACTTAGAAAGTGCAGACCGCAGTTGTCATTGAACTGCATTCCCCAAACTACCAGTGATTCATACTGGCTTTGTTTGAAATCCAGTCCTTCACAAAGATGATCAAGTTATAATGAGGCCACTAGAATGGCCCTAACCCAATACAACCAGTGACCCTATAAAAGGGGACGTTTGGGCAGCAAGAAGAGAAAGCCTTATGAAGATACTGCAGAGACCAGAGTGATGCATCTGTCAGCCAAGAAAGCCAAGGGTGTAATGTAGCCAACTACGTTAGAGGCATTGAACAAATCCTCCTGTAAGGTCCCCAGAAAGGACCAATCCACCTGGGAATGTGGTACACGCTGGTAATCCTGGAAATCCGGGAGGCTGAGGCAGGAGGACTGTAAATTTGAGCCCACCTGGCCAACTGAGAAATTTAGGTCTCAAAATAAAAATATTTTTAGAAAGTCTGGGGATATAGTTTAGTATAAAGACCTCGAGTTCAACCTCGTGCACTGAAAAACAATTCTTGACACCTAATCTTGGACTTCTAACTTCCGGCACCAAGGTGTTATGTTCCTGCTTATATGATACCAAGGTTGTGGGACACTGTTACTGCAGCCAACCATAGGAAACTCATATACCTATCCCTAGGAACAACCTGGGAGCAGCAGATTTTACAAGGGCCGAGCAAGCTGGAATGTCCATGCTGAGCTCTAATTTAATGAGGTCATGAGACAATTCTCTAATGCTTATACAGATGTTACTCATTTAACGCCCGAGTTTCAGTCTGTGGCTAGGTCGTTAAATGAATTGGCTGGTAAATGAGGAACTGTATATCATATGCTCACTACAATATTCAGAACGAAGAAATGGCTTTGTTTTCGCTTGCATAACTCTTACACGTAGTATTGTAATGCACAACAACATAAAACCACAGCACTGTACAGCACAATAAAAAAATTACAGCACTGTATAAACAAGGTGTACTGGACAAAAACAAGACATTGAGGCTCCATAAACAGGATGTACAGAACTTTACCCCAAAAAAGACAGGTTGTAAGTCTAAGCAGGGGGTCATAAATCCAAACAGTCGTTAAATGGGTGGGTCGTTAAACGAGGAACATCTGTATCTCTTGAGCTCCACGCAAGACACATTTGAATAACTGAGCAACTCTGAAGAAGGCCTGAAGATGGCCTGCCGTCCTGGGGAAACATTTATCCCCACCCAGAGGAGGATAAAGGAATGGCACACATTTGCAATAGTTGAGGTATTTGGTCTTCTTAAAAGTAACACCTTTCCAAACCATGGCTGAGGTACATCCAGGCGTGTGAACAGCACAACCCTCTGTTGGGTCTAGATGTAAAATGTAATCATAGTGCCCAGTGCCTGGCACACACAGGGCATCCAAGAAGGGGCAGGACAGCAGCAGCTGAGTGGGGCAGACTTGCTTCTCACAGGGGTGCGTGAAATATTCCAGTTGGTTTAAAACCAATCAGACTTCCAAGAATCACAAGGCTTAGTCCAAGTGCTACTTGACAAGACATTTTTAAGACTGCTTTTATTCTAAGATAACCAATTTTTACAAAGATTTAAACAACATATTGATACTTTTGTCTAGGACTTCTGCCAGGGTCAAGTATTTGTCCTCTGCTATGACACATTTCTGTCCCAACAGAGTGAGTTCAGAATCCTTGCACTGCATTTCCTGCCTCGTGATTTCAGAGAGTGTCATTAGCACTCTGCTGTTTCTTTCCAAATTTTAATATATTACGTGGAGCAAATGCACTCTTTTTCACAGACCTTGACAAATGGAAAAATAATGTGGACAGAGTAACAGCTTCTATTTTGCTCAGACTTCCAGAAACCTCCAAACTAAATTAAATCTTCAGTCTCAACAACTATTACAATGCTTACTTCATCTGTTTTTTGAGTGTATGATTTTGGCTTTATACTTCTTTGTTTAAATGGTTCCTTTATCATTCTCTCTCTGAGGCACATGTTAGGTCTTTTCCCTGAACTCCAAAACCAAATATCCAGCCATCTACATTGAATCTCTGCCTGAATATCTACAAGACCTCAAGCCCAAACCAACCTTCAAAACCATGCTTCTGCTCATCCTCTACAGCATTCAAATCATTTTGGGTATCTGTCTTGGTGAACATCACCTTTCCAAAGCCACATATTTGAACCTACTTGAGACAATTTCTCCTCTTTGACTCGCCATGCTCGATCCATTTCCATTCTGTTGACCTTGACTATCTATTTGCCAAATCATTTTGCCATAGTCCACATGCTGAATCTACTTTGGCTCATGCCTTGCTGAATTACCGAAACAGCCTCAGATGTTTTTCGTCTTCCAATTCATTCCTTGGGAAAAAATAAAATAAAGTTAACACAGTTGCCTCAGTCTGTTCCTGCTGCTATAACAAAATCCTTAGATGGGGTAATTTATCAGAAATGTATTGCTCATGGCTCCAGAGACTGGAGGTCCAAGATGGAAGGGCAGGTAGACTTGGGTTGGTCTCCACTTCCACGATGGAGTCTTGTTGCTGTGTCCTTACATGGTGGGAGGGGCAAAAAGGCACAAATATGCTCCTGCAAGTCTTTTTATGAGGGCACTAATCGTGTCCCAAAGCCTCATCTCTTAATACATCCATCTTGGGGTTTAGGGTCCCTTATGTGAAATTTTGAGGGACACCTATATACCAGCCATAGCACCAGTGGCTCTACTCACTCTAAAATCCTTGCAGAATTGTTCTGGTGGTGAGGATAGGCCAGGTCCCCTCCACATGCTGCACATGGGCATCTCCCATGGTCCCTGCTGCCACCTCATGACTCTGTGTGGTCCCCAGGTTCATGTCCACAGCACCAGGGGTAAGCGCAGCACATACACCCACATGCACTTTCAAACAGCCATTTCTCATCTGGCTTGAGATTATAATGTAAGTTCTAAACATTGGGATTACCTTCAATCCACAATGGAAATCATTCTGAAATACACACAATCTCTGAGCCTCTGCCTTCTGGGTCAGTGACTCTAACATGAAACATTGCAACAACTCTGACTCAATGAGAAATAACCATTGTCTCCCCAAAATAAAGTGGCAGAGGACAAAAAACCGCAAGCCTTTGAACTTGCTATTTGCTTTTCCTTGAATACATCTAGAAACCCATTTCACCTGGATGGTAGCTGGTCGATCTCTGAGACTCAGCTCCTCGGGAGTGGTTTTGCTTTTTCTTGTCTCTCCAGAGGCTTAAGTAGCTGTCTTGCCCCTGTGCCTCTGACACATCTTATCTGTAGTTCTTCAACATCTTGTCACACTGTGGCAATGCTATATTACGTCGTCTGTACCTACCTTTCACACTATCACTGAATTCTAAGTTCCTTGAAAGTAGAACTGGCTTACCAACTCTGTTACCACAATCTAGTGCAACAGCTATGACACAGACGAATCCAAGAGAGAGTTTGTCTAGGGAATGGACTAATGGGAGCCTTCCTGGAAATGTATGAGTTGTAATGGGCAAATTAAAAATAATAGCCTTTCGAATATAAGGCCATACCAAGTACAGCGGATCATAGTTACCACTAATTACTTGGTCATGAAGTCGTTTGGGTCTATGAATATGTATACAACACTTAGTATAGGCTCCCTACCAATGTAAGCACACATAATTAATTGAACTTTGCAGTATAAATTTATATAGCAAAGCTTAGGATCCATCCAACCACAGGCTGTACAAACACACTCCCTGCCTCTAAAAAGGATGTATCTAGGTACAAAATAAGACTTTTAAACAGATAATGAAACTGAGGCAGAGAGAATGACTAACTTTTCCAAGGTTACTCAGGGACTAAGTGGAAAGATCAAGACTCAAATGCGGGACCTCTGGCTTCGGACTCACACCACGCTCCTTTTCTACTAACCGTGAGACTGCAGGAAAATCTAGGAATCTCCCCTGCCTTGTCTCACGTTGCTACTGTATGAGACCGGAGGAGGCCTGGGCATGGACAGAAAGGGCTCCCAGGAGAGTGAGGGCTGGACTGGCCTGAAAGAACCAGCTGTCCACGAAGCACAAGAAAACAGAAAGGCATTCCAGAGTAGGAAGCAGCACAAACAAGGCACATGCTTAGACGACTCACGGAGGTAAAGGGAACTAAAATAGTGACCATTCAGGGACAGCAACTGTGAAAATAGGTTTATTGTACTCTTCTCCAAGGTTTTTTCTTATAAATTCTGTTCTTATTAATTTTCCCGCATTGTGACATGTCGCATATACAATATAGAGGCCAACTTTTTTTTAAAAAAAGCTGTATATAATAAGCATTTCTTGTTATTATAACTATGTATAAGCTTTATTTTAACACCCTTGTGATTATTAAATAGATATACCATAGTTTGAATAGTTCCCTGTGTTTGAACACTTAAAAGTCAAACATAATCTTTTGAATTAGAAGTAATTCTAGCAAGAATATCTTTTTCTATTAAACATTTTCATATTTGCTGTTACTTCCTTAGGATAAAATTACAAAATCATAGTTCCTAGATCTAATGTTACTAATTTATTTTTTCATTTTTTCCCCAGAGAAGTAAGTTAACAATTTCTACAAATGGGACCTTAGTGATAAGAAGTTAAAATCTCTGTCCTCAGGAGTTTATTTTCTAAAGGAAAATAAATTAATAAGCATAGACAAATAAACACAATACAGTGGGGAAACTGCTTTAACTGAAAGGAAAACAAACCAAATCTGAGGGACCGCAGCAAAGAGGACAACAGACTCAGCTGAGAGCAGGAGAGCTCGTGGCAGGAGGTGACTTCCGAGATGCGCTTGCTTGTTTCATTCTCCTCAGATAGTTTATTTTGTGAGGAAAGCAGCTGTGTCTGATCAAGTCAGTGTGGCTGAGCCACTCAAAGGCTTCGGGACTCACCCAGGACGGGGAGCCGAGAGATGACGTGTTGTCAAGATGCACTGGACTCCACTGTTGGCCAATTGGACCTTTCTTGGTAGTTCACACAGCTAAATTAAGGAGTATAAAATACCGAGCTACCTAACCGCAGTTTGAGGGAGGACAGCACTTGGCTAGCTTTGAGACAGGAAAGGAACCGTTTCTCTTTTGAAAGATCCAGGCAGCAACATTGTTTTAGTTCATTTTCCATTACTGGAACAAAACACAGGAGCCTAGGTACTTTCTAAAGAAAAGAGATTTATCCAGCTTGCTGTTCTGGAAGTTCAAAGGCACGGACTGGGCTCTGGTGAGGGCCTTACAGCAGATGCCGCAGGGCAGGAGTGAGACATGGAGAGATGGTGTGGCAGACGGGCAGGCAGGGGGAGCCACCAGGGGAGCCACTTGTTCTTTTTATAGCCACGTGGGGTCCTGGAGAACCACCTCCCAAAGGTCATGCCCTCTGTGATATAGTAAGTAAGTCAAAGGCAAAGCCGATACCTCACTTCCATTTGTTAAGTATTCAGGTATATATAATAAGTTGTAAGTTTTAAGTGCATATTAGCCACTTGAAAAAACAATACACATCACTTGGAAGAAAAGGAAGTGTATTTTACTCTTCAATAACCATAATCACATAGGAACCAGTTAGTGTGTGCTTGGGCAGAACTTTCTCAACCTTGTTATCTCTGCCTGCACGGACACTCCCATGTCCTGTTGTTTGTCAGAGGAACGACCAGACACTGCACCACGAAGATGTGACGGTGGATCCCACTGCTGGTGGGAATATAAACAAGGAAGCAGTGTGGACATTCTTCACGATAACGGAATACAGAATCCCCATGTGATCCAGCAACTCCAATTTTGGAACTATACCTAAAAGAAATAAAAGCAGGGATTCAAACATGTACATCCACATTCACAGCAGCATTATTTATAATGCCTAAACATGGAAGCCACTCAGGTATCTACTGACAGGTGGATAAATGAAATATGGTACATGTATGTGCATGTACGGTGCTTCATTCCATTACTAAAGGAATATAGCTTTGTTACTACAATGTAGGAGTAACTGCGAAAACCCTATGCTAAGTGAAACAAATTGGTCACTTAATTCTACTATTGAAATAAAGAAAAAATGTGATACACTTCCACTTTGCACAAAAATATAAATATAATTAATGCCCTCAACCTATTGAAAGGGTTGAAATGGTAAATTTTGTTATATGTATCTTAGCTCAGTTAGAAACATGGTGACAGAATGAGCGTCTGGGGTCTGAGAGGCGCTGAGTGTCACCGTATTTTCTTCCGATACTTAAGCACCTAGTGGAGCCCTGTGCATTGCTGCAGGAGGCCATGTGTTTTGCCCCTGAGTCTGGGCACCACCAGGCCCTGCTGTCTGTCTTGACAGATTCCTTTCTCCCACGGACAGTCACAGGCACGGTGCCTGGCTGAGGCCACAGCTCTCAGCTCCACCCTTGAACAGCTCTGGGACCCGGGAGAATCACTTGGCTTCCCTCACACTCTGCTCCTTCTCTCAACAAAGATAAAGATAATGTAATCCATGCCCTTTGCAGACTCTAAGCACCAACTAAAAGCTACCATTATGTTCTATACACCACTCAAAGCACTCAGAAAAAGCAGACTTTCATACACCTACGTGAAAACCCTCCAAAGGGAAGGGAGCTCATGGTCCCCTGCAGCCTCTGCTCCTGTCCTAGGCTCCTTTCTCCCTATCCTGTAGCTCTGTGTTCCTAGCCGCCCCCGTGTCCCACACGCTCTTTCCCCTCACTGTGCCGTCTCCTGGGAAACTTTCCCTCACCCTAGGAGCTTTCCCGCGGTAAGCAGTTCCCGTTTGTCCTTTCATTGCCCGTTTCCGGGTCATTGCACACCACTGAAAACCTTCTCTGATGGCCCAGGTAGCCAAGTGGAATCCCTTCTCTGGGGCCTTGTTCCTTGTCTTCTTCACCAGGTTGCAAGCAGCTTGAGGACAGGCCTTGTGTCCCCACTGCCTGACACAGATCCTGGGACATAACAGCTAAACACGAGGTCCCCTCCTTCGCAGGAGACGTCCGCACTGGCACAGCTCACCTGACCCCAGGGAGAGAGCCAGACTGCGCCCCCTCGGCACTGCGTCGGAGACCGATAAGCAGGGGCCCTTATGTTCCGCTGATCCCAAGGCAAAGAGGGCAAGAGACACGCTCTCCGTGTTGGGGACAGAGGGGTGAGAATTTGCATATTTCAGAAGGCTCTTTGGACAAGTACTAATGCAATTCTCCTTCCGCTCGCTCCCTCCTTTCTGTGCTAATCCTTCTGAGGAAGATCTTTAACAGAAGATCTGAGCTCCTCCTCCGAAATTTCCACTGGCCCTGAGGCCTGCCTGGGCAAAGTCACCCACTGTGACCGAGAGGCCCTTGTGTGCAGAGGCCGGGTGAATCACTTCACCCGCACGCCCGCGGCTCCTTCGTAAGACCCTGCACCAGAGCAAGCACTGTCCACATTTTCCGCACTGTACTCATGAGCTTGGCTCAGAATAGGTGAGTCACAGCTGTGCCCCCACCGGAGCAAGAAATCCCACCCTCTTCCATTTCTTCCTCTTCCCCACCCTTTCCAACTTGCAGAGAAAGAAAATACTGCCAGCATCCCCCCTTAGAAACCCAACTCATTTTCTTGGGTTCTGGGGCTTAGGAGGAGCCAGTGCCTGTGATTTTGTCTGTCACTTAGCTAAGATTAGTTGGAAGCAATCTGCTTAACGTTGAAGCATCAACTTATCACTCTGCTAACTGCATTCATTTCCAAGGGGATGGTTGACTTTAATGGCAATGGGGGGTTGTATCACGTGGCAACAGATTCCGCAACATGTGGCAGCCAGGAGGGAAGTGAGGCCTTCCCCGTCAGATGTCGCACGGAGCGGGGTCCTGTGTAAAAGTGCGGATCAATTTTCAGCCTGCGATTTCCTGCAGGGGACATCCTCCTTCTCTGTCACTCTGTGAGTGGCACTGAGAACCCACTCTGCTCACAGGGCAGGAGGGTGCCCGAGAGGAGTGGATGTGGGAGGAGAGGCGGTGGGAAGCCCGCACAGCCTCAGGAGGCGGAACACGCAGGTGCTCCGCGCTTGCCTCTTGGGCGGGGACTTCCGGCCCCCGGCTCACTTTGTAGCGAAGGAAACTAGCACGCAGAGACGGAAAGCAGCTGGTCCCGAGCCGAGCCGCAGCAGGTCGGAGCAGGATTGGGCACAGCAGACCTGCTCTCCGTATCGCAGCTTCCAAGAGTCTCTTGACTTCCGGTGGCAGCAAAGTGCAGCTGGCTTGATGCCCTTAATCAAAAGCCAGTCTTCCTCGGCCTTCAATTCAAACACCCTTTGACTCCAGGCACGTGTGTTCACAGTCTCTTGAGAGAGAGAAAGTAAAGTTTTCCTCTGAGAAGATGAACAGGCTCATAGCTCCCCAGAGTCCGGTGATTATGTCTCCAAGCACCGGAGGACATAACCTCCTGGCTGTCATATGTCCTTATTAGGGAGGGAAAACCTAGCAGTGCTCATTTACTCGATGTATGAACCGGAGAGGAAGGGCAGTTATGAGGACTGCTATGAAGACAGGAAGTAGCCTGCCTGAGGACCGGATGCTTCAGTCTCAACCCCACAGCTAAATTAAGGCTGCCTCGCTTGGCGTTTTAGAGGTGCCACACTGGTTCCTTTTGTTTTCATGATTTTGTGGGCAGATCTCAAGGAGGAGTGATGTGATAGCCCAGCAAGTCTTTGGCCATGACTGAAGACACTTGTTTTTCACAGCTGGGGTGGCACAAACTTTGGTTTCTCGTATGTGGAAGCCAGGGGTGCTGCTGAACACCCCATGGGAGGCAGAACCTTCCCACAAAACAGAATTCTTTGGCTCCAAATGTCAATATGATTGAAGCCATAGACTCGGGAGTGTCTCTGCTGATCCGTGCCGGGCTTGATGCTCACCTGGGCCAGGTGATGGCTCCAGGGGGGGGGGGGGGTGAGGCTGGGTTGGCATGAGGGGCTCTGCTCACACATGGGGGTGAACCGCGTGTCCTTCTTCTTGCACGGATCGGCCCATGCTCCTCCCATGGCAGTGATCTGAGATCCCAAGAGCAGCATGACGGGAATGTCCAGGCTGAAGCAGATGTTTGGAAAATGCATGTGTGTCTGTCAGGCTGGCGGCCTTTCTGTGCTGTCGGGGCACAAGACAGGTCCTGGGGACTCTCCACTTCCTGATTCTCATTCACACGGCATGGTGTTCACTTGCCTTCCACGCTATTGATTTTCCCTTCGAAACCACAGTCCCCTCCGTAAATGAGTCTCCCCTTATTGGAACCCTGCAAGTCGCTTCTGGGGTTTGAGCCATCACCCAGCTCCACCTGCATGATTAACATTGGAGACCAGGGGCACAATTGCGGCCCCACGCTGACTGTTTGGGGTATCGCTGGACAAGCCAGCTCCCAAGGGGGATGTCACCCACTGGGAACGCAGTGGCTGTCTGTGATAACTGTGCTGCTGAGCTTGAGAGGTCTTGGCAGTCTTGACCTCCTCCCTGGCACCAGCCTGAGTCACACAACTGCAGCTGATGTCTGGGGTTCCCTCCTCACCTGGGTGCAGGTGCTCCTGCATGGGAAGCAAGGCCAGCTAGGGAGCCTCCGCCCCAGCGTCCTCACTCTCAGTCCTCTGCGGCTGTGCCCTGCATCCTTCTCTGCCACTGCACTCCCCCGAGTGACTGGGCCAGCATTCAGGTCCAGGTGAGAGGACTATTTCCCGTCTGTTGTTAGACTATTAGCAAGCACAGGTGGTGAATGCTCCCCGATTGATTTCTGGATATTTTTCCTTCTGGACTGCAGGAACTCAGCTGCAGAGGCAGGTGTGAGAGATAAATTGTTTACTTGGTTCCTTATCCCTAGGGCCACCAGAAAAAAGCCATAGGAATTTCCGAAAAGAGCAGCCAGGTAGGGCATACAAAACTGACTCCCTTCGCTGGCAATATCATTCTCCAGAAGAGGAGGCCCTGGCCTCTGCCGAGCCCCTGAGCTGGAAGCCAGGGTCTTTCCGGGACCGGTTCGGTTTCCTGCTGCAACCTTGAGCCCCTTCAGAAGCCTGCAGCATCTGCTTTCTCCCCGTAAATAAGGGTAATGGTCTCTCAGAGCCGTGAGGGGCTCCTGAAATGCTCTCTGGAAATTCCTGGGTAAATGGCTCATTTGGCAATGGTGACACCATGGAACCAGACCTTCTCCATGTCTAGCAGTTCTGCTAAAGCCGGGAGCAGCGTGGTTCCCTTCTCCCTGCACACTGAGGGCCTGGCAGCAAACACACCATGTCTCACGGGAAAGCGGGAACCACAGTGTTCTCATCTGAAGATGAAAGTTAAACAACTGCTCTTGGTACCCTCAAGAAATAAAAAGCTTAGTTTGCGATGGAGTTTTTAAGTCAAAAAAGAATACTTTTCAACACAGAGGTCTTAAAAGTGGAGATAATACATTCCTAATGGCACGTCCCTCTGTGATGCTACACAGTTCACCAGAGCAGCTCTGGAGCCTCTAAGGCAGAATTGGTGCTGGTTCATCTGCTCAAAATAATCTTTCCGAACCTCCAGCTCCACCCTGGGTAGCTCACAGGGCCGGCCCTTGGGATAAGCACAGAAGAGGGCAAAAGCCCCAGCTCTGAGGAAGCTACATACCTCTAGGAGACAGGCCAAGGAGCTTTGAAAAATAAGGACGTGGCACAGAATGTCAGGTGCCGTATAAGGCACAGATGCTGTGTTATGGAGGGTGAGTGTGGAACGCCACTTCAGCAAGGAGGGTGAGGGAAGGAACTTCTGACTCTGATGCTCAACCTGAGACTTTAAGCAAGAAGAGAGAAACACATACGGGCTCCTGGAAAGCGTGTCACAACATGAAAGTAAGTGCAAAGGCCCTGAGGTGAGAATATGCTTGGCATGTCTGAAGAATTACAAAGTCATTCCAACCCCTCCTGTTCAGATCAAATGCATCCTCATTCTCTGCCTCCCTAAAAGCAGTTTAGTCCTTCAGTTAATTATTCACTCTTCACTGGTAATAAGGACCAGCAACCTAGGCTGTGATTGAGGGGAATGACACTTCTGGCCAAAGCTGGCTGAATTCCGCTCTTTCATAGAAGGCCCAGGCGGGTCTCTGACTGCAGCAGGGCCCCGGGGCTCAGCACCCCCGTTCGTTTCCAGAGCTGAGTGAGAGAGGCTGTTCCTGTCATGGGGTGGAAGAGCCGCAGAAGTCACCCCGCCAGCTCTCCGTGCCCTCCAGCTGCTCAGGAGATGTGGAAGAGGCAGCTCTGGGAGCCGGCACACCTTTCGGGTTTGCACAAGTCCTCCAGGTTATGCAGACAGAAGCTGGACGCAGACAGTGGCCTCTTCCGCCAGCCCCCACGCGGCGCTTTCTGCCCTTTCCCCTGTGCTTTCCAGGCCACGAAAGACACACAGTCCTCAGCTCCCCAGGTGACTCTGGGAGTCTCTCCTCCAGGGCTGGGGAGACAGCTGGGCCGGGAAGCAGGGCCAGGCATCTGTAAAAGGCCTCGGCCAGGAGGGCTGGCTCCCAAGCCTCCCACTGGAGGCACCTCGCTTATTAACATCATAACTCAGGCGAGTCACTCGGAGTCCCTGCGCACGGAAAATCGCATTCTGCAAAGTGGTGAAGCTGCAGAGTCACTGGCCAAGTGGATAGACTTTTATTTTAAGGATGTGTGATCAATATTTAAACAGGATTGACCCAGCCTTCTGTTAGAGCCCCTCTCTCCTTCCAGCTGCAGGTAAAAGATAAAATGTTTACTGGGGGGCAGTGGTCGGAGGCCAGGGGGTTCCTGGGAGTAGGCTAGAGCGAGGTGCCATGGGAAGCATTAGTGTCCCGCTCCAGTGGGCCCCGGGGGCTCCGGGCCAAGGCCGGGGCTGTGGCAGAGAGATTGTGGGCAGATAATGAGAGAATAAGGAAAGAATTTATGGAAAGATCTGGCCACCAGTAATATAGACTGTAGAGCATTAAGAGATTTTCTTGGAAATAGTCATGGCCTAGTTAATCCTCCTGTACTGAAAGTCAGTAGCTAAGAGCTGAGCTCTGCTTCAGACAGCTCGAGTGCAGCCTACCCACTCTGTTCCCACAGGCCTGCTATTTACTGTCTCTGAATCTCATTCAAATGTTTCTTCCCGGAGCCGTAAAGAACAAATGAGTCACGACATAAAACAGCTGAAATATTGACTCCCTATAGTAAGTGAGCAATTAACATTACAAGATTACGGGTAGAGCCAGGATGCAAAACCCGATTCTCTTTGTTTCTAACAGAGCAATTTCAGTTGTATGGACCATGTGCAAACTTAGGTGGTGTGTCGGGACACGGCATGATGACATGGGTGGGTACCTAGGCCAGTCTCCATTGAGGAAAATAGGAATAACAGGAAACCAGAAGCAGCTGGAGAAATCTGGTAAAACTGTGTGGAGAAGAACTGAATTTAGGCCTAGAAAGACAAGGCGAGCCTGTGAGGGAGACGTCAGGAAGGAGTGTGTGTGGAAGCCCGCTCCCAAGGGGCCTCTTGGAACTGGGTACTTCCACCCACTTTAGAACATCATAAGAGAAACTCCCAATGCACACGGTATCTGAGCAAATGTGTTTCCTAAGAAAACGAAGCTGGAACCCTGCTCTCGAAGAGGCGCCTTCCTAAGGGACAAACACCAAAGGTTAGCAAGGCCTCGCAGGGTGGCAGCCCGTTCAGTTTACCTGGAACTGTCCATCCTAGCGACAAAAGTCCTGAGTATCAGAAACCCTGTTCTGGGAAAATTCGACTGTTGGTCCCTTTAGGATGAGGAGGAGCAGAGGGCCTGGCTCCCCCCGTCAGAGGGGGCAAATTCCCGGGGAGAAGCAGTGACGGCCGCCACCCATCACGGCAGAGACCAGGCCTGAAGGGAGCCCATCGGCTGGGACAACGGAAGGTCCTGCGGCAGAGAGGAGTGTTGTGACCTGCAGTGCAGGCTCTGGCCTGACCGCCACCCCACCCGCTTCCGCAGAGGAGTGGCGGGCGAGGCCAGTGAAGGCCCCTCCTGAGAACCTCATCTGGCGTGAAACTTTTTAAGAGCTCACTGGGAGGAGAGGGGTCCAAAACCATGCAGCTCATGTGCCGTGCCGGAGGCAGCGCGGGGCCTCACCTCTGGCGGGCAGTGGGAGGAGGTGGATGCACGGGCTGGGGGCTTGGTCCGTAACGATTCAGTGTCACACGCTGCCCAGTGACTGGTTCTGCCATTGATCTGGGAGCCCGGGACACGGGTGATGGATTGGCCACCGAAGCGGCTGCCTGTGGGAAGCCTGATTTTGTTCGGATGAGCCCCTCTGACAGCGCCCCTTCCTCTGACCCTCTCTGCTCTGCTCTCGCGAGCCCCATGACTTCTTCTTGGCTTTCTTTTTTCCCTATTTCCTTTCCTTTCTTCTTAACACCCTCCCCCTTTTCTCTTTTCTTTTGTCTTTTCTTCCTTCCATCCCTCAGTTCTTTCTCCCTCTCTCTTTTGCTTGTCTCACTTCTCCCTCCCTCTTTTCCTTCTGGCTTAGTTCTCGAGGTCCACTTTTATTTTGTTGGGACTTGGCAGGAGAGGCCACACAAAGCATTCAAACCCTCTCGCCAAAGCACAGGCTGGAATCCAGAAGTCCTCTTAGCACACCCAGGGCTCAGAGTCCTGTCTACTCTGGTTTTGGCCCAGGGAATGACCTAAATCAAGGCAAAGGAACATCTCCTTCTAATCCTCTTCCCTGACACAGGGCTGCGGGATGGGGCAGGCCACACTGAAGGAGCCAGGGACTCAGCAAATTCTTATTGGATCGCTTTCTGCAAGGCATAAGAAACAGAATCTCATAGCTGTAGCTTCACGGTACTTCTATTGTAGGAGGCTGAGGATTCTATTTCAGGACGCAAAACAGATGCACATAGAATGGCTTTAGTTACTATTTGAAGGGTTGAACTGAAGCCAGCATGGATTATTTTTAAAGCACAGATATATTTTTAAAGTCAGATCAGTCTGGATTTTATTAAACTGGACTCTCTCCCTGTGTGTGAGTAGGCAGTGGATGTATCTAGATGTTTTTATCTGAAAGTCTGTGAAGTCATCTCTACACTAAGAGACACGATCTGTGTCTACGCTTTCAAGCTCCCTCTTCAGGACCCGCAGTGCTGTCTTGGAGGGGCCAGACTCAGACAACCGTACTTCTGCTTCGAAGCCTCAGTGTTGTCTTGGGATGGCTTTGAGTGGGATTTGTGGGTTTCTCAGTGTGTCGCTTGTGAGATCAGAGATAAGAAAATTGAAGCCAGAATTTGATTTGGTTTGCAACACACATTGTGCTGCCAAGGGCAACAAGCCACACATGCTGTCCTTTACGCAGAGTAATTCTGTCCCGTCTGGATGGTTTTCATAGCGTCACTGCTCCTCAGTTCACTACAGAGACTGTCCAGGCACCCTGCTAGTGCGTTTGTGTGTGTGCGTGTGTGTGTGTGTGTGTGTAGGTCTACACACTGTAAAACTACATATATATGCTCACTGGGAGAAATGTATTTCAAGAGCATTGTATTTCAAGTACTAACTGATTTTGGTTTCTCTTCTTTCTTTTTCCCCCATGCAGTGCTTTACTGCATACGTGTGTGGCTCTTTTCCCAAAAGCATTTCCACGGTAAATGAATCCCACCTCACATGTTTTGCCTGCCCCTTCCTCTCTGTTGGATACCTCCATTGTGTGCATCATTTCACTGTGTTTGCCTCTATTTTGGCACAGCCTGCAGGTCACCTTTTAGAAACACTGTAGCACTCCGCAACCTGAGACTCACTTCAGCCACCTGAAACCCCTGCTCCTCCCGCCGTGTAAACCCCCTGAGACGTGGGGCCCAATCTGGATCCCTTTCCTGCTAAAATCATTCTCAGAGCATCTTCACTCCTGGGGACCTGGGCCAATTGAGGACAGTGCTCCTCAGAGCTCAGTTTGGGTTTCACCTGCGGTCTGCTTCCACATCTCCAGCTACACTCAGGACTCCATAACTGAGCTACTGTGTCTCGAAGTTACAGTCTAAAGTCAAGCGTAACGTGTCTCCTTTCAGAGTGATTTTCATCCTTCATTTCTTACATCTCAAATTCATGACACCAAGGTGCTAGCACTTCAGTCTTTGCCTCCTGCTCCCTGCCAGGTGTGTTCCAGACTCACTCTCCCCTGGATCACCGCACTCCCAGCTGGCCAGCACGTCCCCACAGTGCCTGCGGAGGCCTGGAGGGCAGGACTTTCACTTCGCCTCCGGCACTCCTGATGAAAGACTCCACTCAGTATTGGTTCAGCACCTTACTCTTGCTTAGGAGTCCTCGGCATTCTCCTCAGGCCCAGGTCACCTGAATGTGAGTGCTCTCTTGTCTTCTAGGCCCTCCCTCCACACAAGGCCTTCACCACATCCTACACCACAGGCTTCCACAGCCTCCTCACTCACTCCCAGTCCAGCTCTCATGCTCCTGGGGGATCAGGCTCAGGCCTCTCGGCCCACAGGAATCCTTCCCAGTGCTCTCTGGGCTGGAGTTCTCGCAGCACATTTATTGTGACATTCACACATTTACACGTGTGTTTTTTCTGTGTATTCTAGTTGTTCCATTTCTTATTCTCCCAATGCCTATTAAACAATCCAGTGAGCCAGACCTTGTTCAAATCCCCAAGTGGTCAACCCCCCATTTTTAATATTTGGAAAATAAAAGGTGACAGAAAATGGCAGCGTATTGAAAGGGTTAAGTATGTTTTGGAGCAGAGCGCTGCCTGCCTATTAGCAAGTGACAGGTTTCAGTGACTGGCTCGGGCCACAGAGAAGGCCCGGCTGCCATCTCAGGAGAGCTCTGTGGAGAGCCCAGCCCGTCAGAACCAGGCCCTGCTCTGCCCTGGTCTTGCTGTCTGTCACGTGGGCCTCTTCCTGAGTGGCCACCACCAGCTCCAGGCTCATGGCTTTCTAGCTCCAAGGCTATTGGAAAGTGAAAACATCACACTGTTTTGGAACCGAATTTTGTTGAACTAACCTGGCAGTGTGTTCCTCATAGCCCACAAAGTAAAGATTGTGCAGTGAATGGCCCAGCAGGGGCTGCTTCTCATTCCGCCAACAGGGCTAGGGCTCAGGATGCCCTCACAGGCCACTCAGGGCCAAGTCAGTTCCCAAAGCCACCTCCTCCATGGCAGGGACTAACAAGGAAGAAAGGGGCTTCTTTAGGCAAATCATGTTTGTCATAAGAGAAGAAGAGAATGGATGGTGGACAGGTAAAAGCACCAACTGCTCATTGCAGGAGGTAATTCTCCATTTATCATGGGCTGATGGGGCCGTGTACTCTGGGATGAGCTAAGCAGGTCAGAAGGTAGAGAACAGAAGATAAAATGTTGGTTAATACATGATTGTTCCTGCTCTCACATAATGAAAGAAGATATTGAGTCTGGGAAGAATTCCATTCCCTGCATATTCTCTGCTTCCCTATCAGATCTGCCTTTATTCATTCTCCACAGTAAAGAGAGCCAATTCAATTCAATATAAAAATGTAGTCAAATTTTGTTGTAACCTCAAAACTAGAAAGAAAACACAAAATAGATTGAAAGCCAAGTCATACTACAGGAGCCCTTATAGAAGAAAAATGCTCCTTTCTTTGCAAATCTCAGAAAGAGAGTCAGGTGTAAAATGAAACAGGACTGGCCTTACCATGTAATTAATATTTATTACGTTTTTAATACAACAGACATCGTTGAGGCGAAAGGGTGATGATCGGTTTGAAATTCCTTACATAAGACTTGACCTTTCTCTGCCGGGAGTCTTTCCCGCCTTCTGAACGGAAGACATGCTACAAAATTCCCATGCCCATGAGGGGGGAGAAATCGGTTTTGAAACAAAGAAATCTAACCTATGCCTTTCTCTGTTCCTCTTTAACAGAATGAACAAATGCATTGATCTATTCGCCTTGCTCTGTTTCTGTATCATAGAAATGTGAGAGAGCTTGGCAGGAGGTAAAATGTCTGGCTTCCCACTTGGGCCACCAAATTGGCCCACTAAGCACATTCCAGTTTTCCTTCCTTCAGTTGTTGGTGGCCTTTGCTGCCTCAGTGAAAACTAATATCTTTCCCTGCTGTGGGGCTCCTTAATGACACTGAGAAGCGGAGTGGTGACTTCTCATATTAGAGCAATTTGTTCGAAGCCCAGAGCAACTCTACAGCGACTTCAGCAGGCCATTTCCTCCTTTTCTGGCCAAGGAGTGTGTGCAATGAGATTTGAACTCGCTGCCCACATTTGCCATGTCATTAGCTTATCTTTCAACGCTGACAATTAAAAGACATAACTTTCCAAGGAGCTCAGTGGGAGAGAAAACACTGGTAAAGATCTGTAAAATGGGAGGAGTTCATCCCTGATATTTGACAATCTGCAATCTGCACCCAAATAAAATAGAAGAGCCTGCATCCACACAGCAGCATTGTTAGATAAAGGAGCCCTGTTTTCCGGTGTGAGCAGCGATGTCACCCTTCCCACACCTCCCACCTCTAGGTCTGACACGAATGCGCCTGTTGTGTTTCAATGGCCCTTGTGTAGTTAGAGACTTAACCAAGCAGAGTCCTCATTCCCACCAGAAGCCGCACCGCCTCGTTCCGTCGGCTTGGCCTTTGGCCTTTGCGGGTTCCCCTCCAGGACACTTGGATTCACCAGTGGTGGCACAGCACCCGACCTGGCCTGCCTCTCAGGGCCGTGGCTGTGGGTGTCCTCCAGCATGGGCCTGCTGGGTGCTGGACTCCACCCACTGCTCTGTCACCCTGTCTCAGGCAGGCTGCTCACCACGAAGATGGGATCTCGGACTCCTGGCCATGCCTTCCAAATGTGATGCTTCTGTTCTTTCTCCACCTTTGGTTCCCTTGGCAGCTTTCACTCCTAACACTATGCTCCATTTCTCCTCTGCAGCTCTGGCCCTTGGCTCTTCTTAGCTTCTCCCTATTCCCTGCCATTTTCCTGTGATGAGACCCTGGCCACTTTCTGGACCCAATGGAAATATTTGAGCAAATATGAGCCCTGGGGTGTCTATGTTTCATAAGGCAAAAATGCTAACATTTCCTCGCCTGTAAACTCCTTGCTTCGCAGAATTGCCTTCACGATTAAAGGAATAGATACGTGGAACCTTCTTAGGACAGGCCCAGAAAATAGTGAGCACCCAATCCCCATCTCTGATCATTTTATTATTGTCACGTCATCCTCCCAACCAGGACTCTCCTGAACGCTCCTGTTCCTTAACGGAGAGAAACCAAGTAAGCCAGTTCTGTACTGAAAACTTCAGTGCTTCCAGAAAACACTCCAACAGGCCAACTGGAAAGGGAGCTTAGTGGGCGTTTTTGTTCCAGCCAAAAACAACCCCTGTCACATTCCGCTGTGGCTGGAGACACAGGCTGGTTTTCAATGAACATCAAGTTTAGTTTTATCCCAAAGGTATATCCACCATCTCCCTTTCTTCTCCCTTCCAATAATTCAATCCCCAAACAGGAGAATAAAGGATGGTGCTTGGCAAGTCTCTCTCTGGAGCAGACCCTCGAGGAAAGGAGCCCGAGGAAGCTGCATCCATCTTTTCATTAGCAATGTGTATCCAGTCCAGCTGCCAGGCTCTGAGGCAAGGGCGGGAAGAGCAACAGGCATTTCTTCCTCCATCCTCTTTGATTTTTCTCTCAGCTACCCCTCCTTCTCCACCCCATCCTTCTACAGTCTAACACCCAACAAAGTGTGGTTATTTGCATGAAATCAATACCATGATTCACACACAAAAGCCCAGAAAAACCCGCTATGCAACTGTGTGAGTAATTTTTTATGAAGCAGGCTCCTAAGTGCTGGCCAACAAGCTAAATTATCCTCTTGTTAAGTGTTATATATTTTTTCTTCTCCCTTTCTTCTTTTCCATGTGCTTCTTAATATTGATAAGCTTCTCTTAGTTGAAGGGAGAATTTTTGCATTTTTCTTTAGTTCTCTGTGTAGCAAGCACATCAAAGGGCCTAACTCCCTGGCCTTCCTATTTCCCCTTCTCGGCACCTGAACTCACTCTGCCCAGACACTCAGAGAGAAGATGGTGCCACCAGAGAAGGGAGAAGGGAAAGGGGATGGTTGAGGATCTGCGCTTGAGGTCTAAACAAAAGATGCCAGAAGGCTAGGTTTAACCTCTCAGTGATGGAATCAAGACATCCATCAGCCAGCAGTAAGCAGTGCATTCCACTTGGACTTCCGGTCCTATGCTAAGGACTTGGATAACATGAAGTGAAACCTAATTTGTACGAAAAGTCTATTGGTGCAGACGAAATGAAAGGGCTCTGAGACCACCAGGGCAACTGCACCTATCATGTGCTTGGTGCAGTGGGCCTGGAGGTTAGAGGAGGGGGAGGGGTGGCAGGGCTACCAGCTTCACAGGGGTACAGAGGTGTGGGGATAGGGTCCAGGACACGGCAGAGCTTTAGATGGTAGCGAGTAAAGAAAGTCGTTACAGTCAAGGAGAAGCGTCACTGTTAATGATTCCAGGAGGAGGGTTTACCTGGAGCTGATCCTCCCTGTATCCACCACCCTCGCTGTAGCATCTGACACAGATCGAGTCAGGCCCTGGCGGGGAGTTAGCGCACAGGAGGGGGAGGAGGAGATTCGGAGACTAGACCTCCTCTCCTCTCGGCTAAGGGGGACAGCACACTGCAGGCTCAGCGGCCTGAGAAGATAGCACCTCTTGGTCTGTACTGTTGCATCACGTGTGAGCAAGTATGGGTGTGACACACCCGGGCATAAACTTATAACTGCAATACTGATGTACGAACAGCTTTCCAGTTTCATTTCTTTAATAAACAACAGGTTTTGGGCTACTCTGATAATTAAATATTATTTTAAGATATAATGTAATGACTGAATGATCTATCATATTGCTTTTGCCCTAATATATTTAAACAATATCCTACTATTGCTTGTGTATGGCATTTCCAGCTATGTTCCATTATGAATAGTACTGTGATAAATGTCCTTGAATATTAATCTTTGGTGATATTCTAATAATTTTAAAGATATAATCCTAGAAATAATATGGAATCACAAACTAGGAACATTTTAAGACTCTTTATAAATAGCTGTAAATTACTTTTCAGAAATAATGTACCCGTACTTAGTCCCAGAAGCAGTACAAAAATATGCCTTATGAAAATCGTCTTCAATGTGGGATACTTCATGTACTTTTTTTCTATTTAAAATGTTAAATGATTTCATCCATACAAGGAAATGTATTATTCTTGAAGATATCAAATATGCATGTAATTTTTAAATAATTTATAAATGTTTTACAGCAAGAAGAAGTGTGTTAAAGTCTGCCATGCAGGACTCTAATCCAAGGCATGACCTCCCTACCTCCTAGACCCAAACACAATGCTTTGTAATAATTTCATTTAGCTTGCTTTAGAAATTTGTAAATACGTTATCATACTGTCCATTTTTTCAGCTACTTGGTGGTTTTAAAAATCTCACTCTTTTGGCTGCCATGGTATTTCTTTGGTTTCACGTGTCACGGTTTATCCTCTATTGCACCGAAGAAAATCTGGGTTGTCTTCAGTTAGACTCTCGTTTCCATTTCTGGCAGGGCTGCTGTGAGGCGCCTGTCTGTGCCCATCTCCTAGGCAGTGATGTGCAGCCCGGAGCGTGTGCTCTGGGCAGACAGGTGCTTTCAAAGGCTTCCAAGGAATAGACAGTGGCCGGGAACAGGGTGCCAAACCTTGAGTTTCTGCACATGCATTCTCCCAAAGCCTCGCCTTTCCCACGCTTGTATTTTAAGAGCTGTTCTCCCACTTTGCACAAGGAAAGCACCCCTCTAAGGCATCTGGGCTCCTACTGTGGTACATTAACCTGGGGTATGAAAAACTCCAGGATTACAAAGCAACATTTAAAAATTTTATGGTGATGTTGAGAAAGCAAATGACTTTAATGAATGGATAACAAATCACTTTGCACCAGCTGCCTGTGGAGCCACGCGGGCAGAGACACTCGGGCAGAGTGCCCAGGACTGACTGAGCCCAGCTCTGTCCAGCTGGCTATGCCTACCTGAGACCAAGAGCTGCTACCTGGTTCCATCCTACAGAGGCACAGGGAGGCATAAAGGCCATTGTCCTGAGCTGCAGATGTGAACAACAGAGAGAGGGCCTCTCTCAGGCTCCTTGATGAAAACTGAAGCCCACTGGAAAAGTGAAGAGAATCTCTGCAATAAAGGCACACCAGACCACTGTACTTGGTAAGTTGGAGGGATCATCACCTCCCATTGGAACCTGGACTATCTCCAGGGGAAGGGCAGCTGGAACCTGCAGTAGAAGCTTGCAGAGTTCAACCCTGCAGGAGGACAGGGAGCTCAACTTGGGACTTGCAGTCAGAAATCTGCCTGAATCTCATGGGTCTGGGACTGGCTTACTGAGACTCATTGACTTATAACTGCACAATGCTGCCCACATTGTCTGTTGTGACAGAAGAGACATACCCTGAAGGAGGCCCTTCATTTTTATCTTTTGTTTGTTATTTTCAAAACTACCACTATTTTTTTTGCTCTTACTTTTAATTTTTTCCTTCTTTTTCTACTCTTTTAATTTTTATTTTTCTCTTTCTTTTCTCTTTTCTTTCTTTTCTCCTCTCTCTCTCTCTCTCTCTCTCTCTCTCTCTCTCTCTCTCTCTCTCTCTCTCTCTCTCTCTCTCTCCCCCTCACTCCCTTGCTGTCCCATATTGTTCTTCATCTCCCTTTGTGTTCCTGTTCTGGTCCTAATTCGTATTTCTTCTTCATCTTTCTTTTCTTCAGTTTCCTTTTCTCATCTGTGTCCTCAGACCTCACTGCTAACCTTCCCCTATCCTTCTACCTACCTATCCCTCCTTCCCCAACTCCTTCTAATTCCCCATTCCAAAGGATAAAGTTGCTATATTGAAGTTTATTCGCTATAAATCTATGTTGGGTTGGTCCTTGATTTTGATTTAATTCACACAGTTAAAGGGATAGATTAATAACTACCACAAATTGTCATTTTCTAAGAGGTACTTGATGCTATTGTGTGGCTAATTGTATCACTTGGGCTAAGGTGTTGTGATTGATCTAATCAGTTGTCCTTCCTGGTATAATGAAAATGAGACAGCCTCAGAGCCATTAGAGACTCAAAACCTAAAGACCAGCTATATCTGGAAGACACCTCTGAGAAGCAATCATTCCATAAGGGTTCTAAATACAGCAACAAAGATACTTACAATAAGCAACTTCAAAATATCAACCCAGGAATTAAACCAAGGACAGTACCAAAAACAAAAATGAGAAGACATTTAAGTAAGACACAAACTCAGATTTCCACCCCACAAAATCCGAATTCTGGGGGAAATGAGGTAGAAAATTCTGATAATCAACCGCCTAGACACCCTGAACTGATAGCATAGGAAATGACAAAACCAATGAATGAGGCTTTAGAAAAATTCAAAGCAGAAATAATCTCCCAGATAACTACAGGGATGATGGGCAGAGTGAAAGACATGATTAGAGGCTCTAGAACAGAAACAGATAAAAAAATAGATGAGCTCAGAAACATGCTGGAAGCCGTGAATGCCCAGCATAAGAAAGAAATGGAAACCATGAAACAGATTCAAACGGATATTCAGGAGATTAAAAACTCCATTGAAAGCATGCAGAGCAGACTAAGAGAATCTGAAGACAGAATATCAGGTATAGAAGACAGGTTTGCAGTTAAGGACCATGAAAACAGAGATTTCTTCAAAATAGTAAGGGGCCATGAGAAATCAATCCAGCAGCTCCTAGATGACGCAAAGAAGGACAACATAAGACTGATAGGAGTCCACAAAAAAACAGGAGAAAGTACAATTGACATAAAAAAAAACTTTTCACAGAAGTAATAGTAGAAAACTTCCCAGACAGAGGTGGAGAACTGGACATAAAGATAAGTGAGGCATATAGAACTCCAACTAGCCATGATCAAAAAAAATCTACACCTAGACATATAATAGTCAAGATCCCAGAAACCCAACAGAAGAACAAAATCCTACAGGCAGTTAGAGAAAAGAAACAAATCAGCTACAAAGGAAAGCCCATCAGAATCACAGCAGACTTCTCAACACAAACCCTCAAATCAAGGAGAGCCTGGAGTGAAGTATTTCAAGGCATAAAAGAAAATAACTTCCAACATAGACTGTTGTATCCTGCAAAATTATCTTTCAAAATCGATGGAGAAATTAGATACTTCCATGACAAACAACGCCTGAGAAATTTCAGAAACACCAAACCAGCACTCCAAACAATTCTAAGCAATATCCTAGAAAAAGACAATGAAGGTCATAACTCCATGAGGCCCAACAGAGTGAAGCCACCAGGCAAGGTAAGACATTAAAGGGAAAGGGGGAAACAATAAGAAATAAAAGAGCCAACAACAGTAAAACATCATGACAAGGATCAATTATATCAACCATAACTATCAATGTTAATAGCCCCAATTCACCAATCAAAAGAAATAGACTGACAGAATGGGTTATGAAGCAAAATCCAGCAATATGTGGTATACGAGAAACATGCCTAACTCAAAAGAAAATTCACAGACTGAAAATAAAAGGATGGAAAACAGTTCTCTATGCCACAGGAACCCAGAAAAAAGCAGGCATAGCTATCTTATTTGCAGACAAAGTAGATTTCAAATCAAAACTAATTAAGAGAGACAAAGATGGTCACTACATCCTGGTGAAAAGAACAATCCAAGAGGAAGAGATGACAATCCTAAATATATATGCACCAAATACGAATGCCCCCAACTATACAAAACAAATATTAATGAACATGAAAAACCAAATAAGCACTAATACAATTGTAGTGGGGGACCTAAATACTCCTGTATCACAAATAGACAGATCATCTAGACAAAAAATTAACAACAAAATTCTAGAACTGAAACACACTATTGAACAAATGGACTTAATAGATGTTTACAGAGTGTTGCACCCCACAAAATCAGAATACACATTCTTTTCAGCTGCACATGGGTCATTCTGCAAAATAGACCACATGCTAGCTTATGGGACATGTCTAAGTAAATGTAAAAGAATTGAAGTTACCCCCTGTATATTGTCAGCCCATAGTGCAATAAAATTGGAGGTCAATAACATAAGAAACCACAAAACTCCCACAAACATATGGAAATTGAGTAACACCCTCCTGAACAAACAACGGGTCACACAGGAAATTAAAGAAGAAATTAGACAGCTTCTACAAGTAAATGATAATGCCAGTACAACAGACAGGAATCTATGAGACACAATGAAAGCAGTTCTATGCGGGAAATTCATAGCAGTAAATGCCCATATTAGGAAAACAGAGAGAACTCAGTTAAACAACCTAATGCAGAAACTCAAGCTCCTAGAAAAAGAAGAGCATAACAAACCTAAAGCTCATACAAGGAAGGAAATTATAAAAATCAGAGCAGAAATCAATGAAATGGAGACTAGAGAATGATACAAAAAATTAATGAATCAAAGAGTTGGTTTTTTGAAAGAATAAATAAAATCAATAAACCTTTAGCCAACTTTATCCAAAAAAAAAGGAAATAAAAGGCTCAAATCCATGCAATTAAGAACGAAAAAGGTGAAGTCACAACAGACCCAGCAGAAATCCAGAGAATCATCAATACCTACTTCAAGAAACTGTACTCTAATAAAATAGAAAACACAGAAGAAATGGACAGATTCCTAGATACATATGAATTGCCAAAGTTAAATGAAGAAGATATAGAAATTCTAAACACCCCAATTACAATGAGTGAAGTTAAAAATGTAACAAAAAATTTACCAACAAAGAAAAGCCCGGGTCCTGATGGCTTCACTGCTGAATTCTACAAGACATTTAAAGAAGTATCGCCATTACTCTTTAAACTCATCAAGGAAATTGAAAGGGAATCAAGGCTTCCAAATTCATTCCTGGAAGCAAGTGTTACTTTGATTCCAAAACCAGGGAAAGACCCAACCCAAAAAGAGAACTACAGGCCTATCTCCCTAATGAATATTGATGCAAAAACCCTCAACAAGATACTGGCAAACAGAATACAGAGGGTCATCAAGAAGATCATACAGCCTGACCAAGTCAGATTTATCCCAGGGACCAAGGATGGTTCAACATTCATAAATCAATAAATGTAATACACTGTATTAACAGAGTCAAGGACAAAAACCGTATGATCATCTCAATAGATGCAGAAAAGGCATTCGACAAAATCCAACACCCACTCATGATAGAAACGCTACAGAAAATTGGAATAGAAGGTCTTTATCTCAACCTGATTAAGGCTATCTATGAAAAACCAACAGCCAATGTCATACTAAATGGTCAAAAACTCAAAAATTTCACACTAAAATCAGGAACAAGACAAGGATGCCCACTATCACCATTCCTGTTCAATATAGTTCTGGAAACATTAGCCACAGCAATTAGAAAAGAGAAAGAAATAAAAGGAATAAAGATAGGAAAGGAAGAAGTTAAACTGTCATTATTTGTGGATGATATGATCCTTTACAGAGAAGACCCAAAAAACTTGGTCAAAAGTCTTCTCGACCTAATTGACAGATTCAGTAGAGTAGCTGGATATAAGGTCAACACTCAAAAAACAATAGCCTTCTTATACACAAATAGCAGACTCACTCAGAGAGAAATTCAGGAAATAATTCCTTTTACAATAGCATCCAAAAAAATGAAATATCTAGGAATTAATCTACCAAAGGAAGCAAAAGACCTCTACACTGAAAACTACAACACTTTGAAAAAGGAGATTGAAGAGGATGTAAGAAAATGGAAAGATATCCCTTGTTCCTAGGTAGGAAGAACCAATGTAGTGAAAATGGCCATACTTTCAAAACTACTATATAGATTTAATGCAATGCTGATTGAAATTCCAATATACTTCACAGAAGTAGAGAACACAGTCCAAAAATTCATTTGGAACCAGAAGAGACCTAAAATAGCAAAAGCAATTCTAGGCAACAGAGATATGGCTTGGGGTATCACAATCCCCAACTTAAAACTATACTACAAAGCTACTGTGATTAAAAAAAACAGCATGGTACTGGCAAAGAAACTCACCCAAGGATCAGTGGAATAGATTAGAAGATGCAGAAACAACTAAAGATATGCTCAGCCACCTCGTCTTTGACAAAGGACCCAACCACCCTCATTGGAGGAAAGATGACCTATTTAATAAATGGTGTTGGAAAAACTGGATTTCAACCTGCCAAAGATTAAAACTAGACCCACACCTATCACCATGCACTAAATGAAGATCGAAGTGGATTCAAGATCTAAATATTAAGGCAGAAACACTATACTTGCTGGAAGATAAGTTAGGTAGAACTCTTGAAGATATTGGCATAGGAAAACACTTTATGATCAAAACCTCAGTAGCACGAGAACTAGCACAAAGAATCAACAACTGTGATCTCATCTTATTAAAAAGCTTCTGCACTGCAAAAGAAACCACCAACAGAGCTAAGAGACAACCTACAATGTGGGAAAAAAGTTTTAGCAGCTGTACCTCAGACAAGGTCTACTATCTAGAATATATAATGAATTGAAAAAAATCAGACGCCCCCCCCCAATTCAAAGACCCAATTCAAAAATGGGCATCTGAAATGAACAGAATTTTCTCAGACAAGAAGTAAAAGCGGCAAATAAATATATGAAAAAATATTCAACATCACTGGTCATTCGAGAGATTCAGATGAAAACAACACTGAGATTCCACCTCACCACAGAAAGAATGGCTGCTATCAAGAAATCAACCAATAACAAATGCTGGCGGGGGTGTGGGGAAAGAGGAACCCTTCTCCATTGTTGGTGGGAGTGCAGACTGGTGCAACCGCTGTGGAAATCAGTATGGAGATACCTCAAAGAACTAGGGCTACAGGTTCCATTTGACCCAGCTATTCCCCTGCTGGATATCTTCCCAAAAGAATTAAAAGTATCTTACCACAGCGATATATGTGCACCCATGTTCATAGTGGCACAGTTCATAATAGCTAAAGCTTGGAAACAGCCCAAATGCCCATCAACTAGAGACTGGATAAAGAAAATGTAGGGTTTTTTTAATAAAATGGAGCATTACTCAGCCATAAAGAATGAGAAACTAGAGACATTTACAGCTAAATGGATGCATATCGAGGCGATACTCTTAAGTGAAATAAATAGGACACATGTGAGTAAATACCAAATAGTTTCTCTAGTGTGAGAAACTGAAAGTGTAAATAAGGATTAAAACGAATAATTGATAATATGAAATAGGAAGAAAAGGTCCAAAGGGGTAGGGGAAGTGGGAAGGGAAGGGGAAAGGAAAGAAGGGAAAGGAAAAAGTATGAGAAAGGAAAAAAAAGGAAGCAAAGTCTGTGTAAATAGGGAAGGGTGGAGCTGGTGAAGGGAGGAGAGGGAATGGGGAAAAATAAGAATCAAGATACATCATGTACAGGTACAGGCTTCCAATGAGAAATGTAAATGTGTTGTTTACGTATAATGTACCAATAAAAGAAAAACATCATTTTGCAAGCCAGATGCATTCCAGCTATTTGTTTTTCACAACACCATGTTTTCAGCTGCTTGATTATTAAAAGTAATTTCTGATGATAAAATCATCAATCATAAATCACTGGGTGATTCTTGGTGTATTGCTGGGAAAGAATTTAAAGATTGCGTGATGCTGCTAAACAAACACCTCCCATCCTTGTATTTACCAACAAGAATAAGGATTTTTAGCACTTACAGTAGAGAAACAATAAAGAAGAATACAATTCATGCTGTATTCTGTCTCATTCTAGTCGTAAATAATTCTGTCTCATTCTAGTTGTAAATAATACTTCTTCCTAGGTATATAACTGATTGAGGAAAACCCTCCATCCATTTTAATGAGATATATAATTCAAGTAATCTTTGAGTTTTCATAATTAGTAATTATCTCACAAAATGTGTAATTTATTCATGTTGTTTGAGAAATTGCATATTGTTTAAAAACTGATAACTCAATCCAAAAATCAGAAGAAAGATTTAATACTTATAACCCAATGGCCCTACAGAACACCTTTGAAAAATTCAATTTATGCACATAATTTTACTTTAAAGAAGTATAGTGAAGTAATAAAGACATTGGGGCAAAAAAAATGCATTAAGTTTGGATAAAGTTTTAAGGAATCATGAGATAAAAATACATGTTTGAGGAGGGGGAAAAGTGCCTAAAACCTTAAATTGTTAAAGAAGAGCTGGATCATGTTTTTCTTTCTAAAGTGGATAAGCATGAAGTCACATTCATAGTTATATTAAAACCTCCAATGAAAAGCTAGATAAGAATTGTCATGCAAGCAAGGAATAGTTTTCCAGAATTTTGGAGAGATTGTGCAAATGAAAACATGCCATACCCACCATTCCTCCAGGACCTACATCCAGGTGCAGAATTGATTTGTAAAACATTGAGCACATTGCCACCGTGAATGCATACACTATACTAAACATACATTAAACATAAACGTTTTTAAAAAGAGGTGTGCACATCTGTGTCCTTTCCAGCTAATATTAAATTGTTTTCAAGTTGTCGACCCAATCACAACCACAAAGCCCGATTGCTGTTCATCCTCCCAAACACTTCAGATCACCAGAGTTTCCCATTTTTGCCAAACTAGTGGGTGTAGAATGGCATCTCATTGTGGCATTAATTTGCATTTTCCTGAATTAATGAGGTTGAGCATATTTTCATAGTTTATTGGCATTCATGTTACTATTATTTGTTTTTAAGCTTTGCTAATTTGATTTACAAAAATGATGCTTCATTTGCATTTCTTTGATAACTAACAGGGTTAATACTTTTTCATATGCTTATTAGCCATTTTTATTTTTATGTGAATTGTCCATTCATATCCTGCCCATTTTTCCATTGGGATTTTCAGGCCTTTCTTATGAATTCAAATGAGTTCTATTAAGCCCTAAGCCCCTTGCTTGTCACATTTATTGTGCTGCAATTGTGGAATAAACTGTACTTTGTTATGTGATACCACAGTTCTTTTAATATTCTTATGAATATGATTTGCTTATCTTTTGTTTGGGATTTCTACATCAATATTTATAACTCCAGTTGTCCTGCTCTGTCCTGTTTTGTTTTGTGGGGGTGGCTCTCTGTCAAGTTTTAGTATTATAGTAACATTTGCCTCTTAATATCAACCAGAAGATTTCTAATTTTTTTCTGGGAAAAATAGTCAATTACTGTTGATTGGAAATGGTTGTTGTTTAAACAACTGACAGAAGGCAACTACGAAATAACTTAAAGCGATTCAGAAGATAAAGTAATTATTAAAGTTAGTTATTAGATGTTCTGTCTTTTTAAACTAAATTTAGTGTTTGTCTTATCACCAGTAAATCATCCATTTCATTAAGAACTTAAAATTTATTACTGTAGATATGAATAATTTGACTTATGGATCTTAAAATTTTATATCTCTCTTCTCACTGCAAATTTTCTGTGCTTGTGCTTTTTTTCTTCTTACTGGGAAATTCCAAAAGATTAAAAAATTTATTTTTCTTGAGGAAATATTTCTTGAATATATGTATGAGTTTACTGTTTATTTAATTTATGATTAATTGATTTTTCCTTCTTTGTCATTTCTTCTTTTTCACTTAGGTTTGTTTCTGAAGTGCCAGGCAAGCTGCTCTGTTTGTCTATTTTCTTTGTTTGTTTTGTGGTGGTGCTGGGGACAGAACTCAGGACCACCTGGCTAGCTAGGCAAGCACTCTACCACTGAGCTACATCCTCAGCCCCTTGCATTTGTTGTTGATTTTCTACTTCTTGATCTTATTATCGCTTTAGTCAGGGGGAAACCTCAATAGACAACTGGTTACCATCCACGACTTGGACTTGACTTTGTCCTGTGATGAACCTTCCAAGATGTAACTCTCACTCTTTCTCTCCTTAAATGCCTTAACGTATCCTCCACCAAGTACTGACGGCAGTTGCCAGGGCTGACCTTCCATTCAAAGACCTCAACACTGGCCATTAGCCAGCTCTGCAGTTCCTGCATTCCTTCCCCCGGGTGTAGGCTACTCCAGGCATGAAATGGACTCTACCTTTCCAGAGCGTTCTAACCACCACACATTACCTCCGCCTTTCCTTCCACTTCCCCATCCCTACTCCTGGCCCTTGGAAGCACCGTGTTGTTGCCCTTGACCCTTCAGATGGCCGCGCTTTCCCGTGTGCGAGAGCCGCGCAGAGCTGGAAGTATCAGGTGATCTCCTGTCAGCCACTCGGCTTCCCTGGGGCGAGTATGGCATGCAGAGTGGAGCTGTCCGTGTGCCCTTTCTTACTGATATGCCAGTCTTCTAGGGAGCACCCTGCTATCACTGCCGCAGTGCCATAAAAATAACCTCTGTCAGCCACACCTGGGCATGTGCTTGAGTCAAGCGAGCCATTCCTCACAGTTACACCAGGCGAAGACAAACTGAGTCTATTGGGTCAAAGGGGACATGTGACTGCCACCCCCGCAAAACCCCATGAGCTGGCCTGCACATGGTTAGTGTGTCTATATTTGTCTTATTTTGTCAGGGAAGGGAGTGAAGGAAGTATGAAAGCATAGTATATAAAAGTTCAGCAGCAAAGGGTGTATCAACACAGATGTGGCCACCTAGGATTTTTCAATGTGCTTCTTATTTGGGTTTTATAGGTAATTTAGATAGTTTTGACTATTCGCTATAGAAGACCTCAATATTCCTCACCTTTCCTGAGGTTCCCAGGATCCAGGTAAGATGGAGGCAGAGACCCATCTGGTTCAAATAACACCAGACCAGTGATGGTGAATCTTATAGAGCTTCCACTGCTAAGAAACAGCCAGCTATGGCATGCATGCCATAGGTTTGCCACCAGGCTAGGTTGCACTAGGCTGTTATTCTGACCTCATAATGTCAGGGACATCTCACGTGCAAGAGCAATGTGCTGTCCCTGGCTCTTCACCAAGACACACACTGTCACAATGATTTTATAATTCCCAGTGTTACAATATTTTCTCACGTCTTCTTCTAGTTCCACTCACTCTCCTGTCACCATGACAACACACATTTCATTAGTAATGGAGACCTGAGGGGAAGCTTCTGGTGCCGGACCGCTCTCAGGACTCACCTCCTGCTTTGGCATTCCATGAAACCGTTCTGAATCTAGACATTGTGCTTTAAACGTCCCGTCCCAATTTTGCATATCAGAGAGGACTCTGATTAAATACTGTAGATGGTGAAAATGCAGGATTTAGCCAAGATTTCTAAAGCAATTAGCTGGTACAACCAACGGGACAAAAGGAAAGCCATAATAAAAATACTAAGCCGTTTAGATTTGGAGATCAGTGTCTGATCCCTGCTTCTGACACAAAGAAAAGGAGAAAAACAGGTTGGAAAGTCTGTAGACTGTTTTCCTATGCCTTTCATTTCTAGGACTTAAGACTAGGACAGCAAAGAGCACCATGACAGGAGCTAGTCACAGTGGCTTACTGAAGTTAACAGTACCCTGAAGGTCCCCGGTGGTTTCCGGATAGACTTTTGACCAACTTTAGAAGCTGCCACGTGCTGTAGTTTTAAAAACTCTATCACACTTTGTTCTTGGTCTGTTTTAATTATATCTCCAAACTTTGTCAGCTGTGTGACTTTAGATGATATTTACCTCTTCTGAACCACTATTTCCTTCCAATGATTGGGTAGAGTAATATCTCCATTGACCATGAAAGTACTCTTGAGAGTTAGAAAGAACAAAACAAACATCCTCATCATCAGAGCAATCAACAGCGGCAGGGTGGGCTTCTGGAGATCCCACTTGGAGCCTCCCTCCCAGAGTGACAGGAGTCCCACCTCAGCCCTGCATCACACACACAGTGTAGACATGGGAAAAGTCAAAATCAAGTCCAGGACCCCGTAGACCAAAATAATTTAAGGTCAAGATCATGAGCAATCGGATTCAACAAAAATATTGAGTTTCAACTTTCTGTCCTAGGAAGAATGGACAGGCAGTTCAGAATATAATGTGTGCCTGAGGATTCTGAATCTCTGGTGGCCCTGCAAGGGTCTTTTTTACCCTCTTGTGAACTGGCTTACCCAGCCATCCCATCTCCTTCCTTACAGGCCCTGGACCCTAGGAGACATAGGGGAGTCCAGGGGATAAAGGAGAGACCAGGCAGTGAGTCCTCTGATGTTCTCCAGCCACCAGGCTGTGTCCTCTTGGCTCACACCAGTGGAACCAACTTCAAATTTTCTTTCTTTCACTTCCCATTACCTAATCTGTCCTTTGTACATACAGCCTTCTCTTCTGCTAAAATGTTCCTCTTGCTTTCCATTTCTTTTCCTGTCCCACTGCCACCATCCTACATTCAGCCCTTGTCAGCTCACACCTGATTTAATTCAGCACCTTCCATGCAGACATCCCCGTCTCCAGGGTCTGCCGACCCCAACACGTCCAGCACCACTACCAGGATGATTTCCAATGGCAATGTCTGCATCCCACCAGCCCCAGCAGGGCCCACAGAGTCCCCGGCCTCACCCGTCCCTCCCCTCCATCACCCAAACTTACAGGCCTCTCAGCCTGCACAGGACTTTCTTTCGTGCACTCCTAAGTATCATTCCCATGAGTTAAAATGTTCTCTCCTTCCCTCTCTGCTCATTCATGCTTCGGACTTTAGCCCTGCAAAAACTAGCTGAGAACGACACTTCCTCTGCCCGCCTGCTAGAGCAGTAACACACGCCTCCACTTGTGCCGGACTTGAGTCTTTGTGGGATGAGCCTGGTCTTCAGATCCCTCCTGGGTGCCTCAGAATCGTCGCTGAGTCTGATCTTGATCTTTCCCCATGTGCCAGCTGTGTAACACAGCCCCACGGCACAGTAATTCTCACTCGGCAACATGTTAGTTTATAAATGTCGTGACTTCATTTCAGTCTCTCCCGTGAGCTGCATGGAAATTCCCTGAAGGCAGTGACTCTGCTTTCCATTTGCACCCTCTGATCACATATGCATAGCTGTGCACACAGCCGCCTCCAGGACCGTGCAGCTGCCATCTTAGTGCGCAGATGGCCCCGGGAAAACTGACCTTTCCAGAAGAAAGTAAATTGGAAATAACCTCAATACTCAGTCTTATAAATGTGTTACAGGATATCCTTATGATGGAGCATTATTCAGACCTTAACAACATTTCTGAAGGATTTTAATGGCATGAGAAAATATTATTATATAAACATATAAATGTAGTTCATAATTTCTTTTCAACACTGTAAGAATAGAAAAATGATAGTAAAGAAGAAGGGAAAGACAGAAGAAAGGAAGGAAAAAGGAAGGGAGGAAGGAAGGAGAAGGAACAGATGAACTAAAGGAAGAGAAATGCAGAGATGTGTAAATAGTGCTGTTCTCTAAGTAGTTCCTGGTTTGTTTTTCCTTTATTAACTTTCTTCTTAAGATTTTCTGTGCCTTCTGATTTTCTAAAATTTGCATTTGTATAAACAGAGAATACAAACCATATTAAAACTAACAATGCTTACCAAAATGTCATGTTTTCAAACAGTGTTTTTGAAAGTTAACATCATAGAGAGAAAGGGTAGGCGAGTCATAGGTAGAGAAACTGACTGATAACTATGAGAACAAACTTTTGACATTCGAGGAGTTCCCAGCTGATACAGAAATGGTGGATATTTTTTAGTGATTAACTCCCCATCCCTGAGAAAATGTTTGGTGTTTCCATTTTGAACATGTCACCTACTCCATCGCTTGAATGACAAAGGGAGCACGCTTGTCTCCCTCATGCACTATCTCCACTGCCAACCAGGCCCCTCAGCCATTCCCACTTCCACCCCATCACCTCTACAGCCCTCAGCCTACACAAGGAGATGGACATCCGGATAGGGGCACAGAACACAAGGAAATCGGGGAATTGTAACACATCCCCTGGGTATGAGCAGACTGAACTTTCCTGGAGCTCCTCCATACTCTGACTCAGAATACATAGGTCTTGGGGCTAACCGGCCAAGAGGATGGGTCCAAAGCCTGCTCAGCACCTGATCCAAAGGAGAACAATGACCTTGGGGTACATGCTGCCCCAGGATCGGGAGCTGGCATAAAGTGTCTAAGAACCAGAGAACTCCATGAGTCCAGTATTATATCACTCAGCTTTGGATATTTGAGAAAAAAATGTCATGCAATGTTTGCTTATGTTATAGTCCGACAAATAATACAGAGCATTGAGAAATGCTGTGTGGGGAGAAGGGCAGCTAGGGCCCAGGAGAGCTGAGCAGGTGTACACACACACACACACACATACACACACACAAGCACACGCGTGCGCCGGCATGTGTGGGAATCACTGAGCTGCAGTACGCCTATAGCACCATTTGGTTCTGCTTAAATTATTACATATTTTCAAATACAAATTGAATAATAGCCACTTTTGCCCAGCAGCATGAAGGGCTGCAATATTTCAAATTAACCTTGTCTCCAAAGGAAAACTTATGTGCACGACACAGCAAGATGCCAAGCGGCCTCTATCTGCTGCCCTGTTATAAGTCAACCCAAGCTGCTGAAAGGCACTTTGGGTCTTCAGGGACACACACAGGTGGGCAGAGACGGGTGCTGTCCGGGCAGGTGTGGCAGGGAGGTAGAGGACAGAGGGCAAGGGGCTGCAGATCTGACTCCTGCAGGGCCAGAAATCGTGGACATCTGTCCACTGGTCCGTATCCGCAGGGGGCTGTGACAGTGGTAGTTCTTACCATGAGTTCACTCGTGTTACAGACATTTGTTGGCTGTTTGCTATGAACCCCACATGCTCTCAACATGGGTAATACATTTGTAAACGCAGCAGTGAGCAAGACAGGCAAATTCCTTTCCTTTGTAGAATTGTCTTCTAGAAAGAGACATTGTGACAAACTTGATTGTCCACTGGACTGGATTAGGAGACGCTTAGGAACATGATTGGCTTTGAGGACCCAGCTTCAGGGATGCAGGAGCTCTCAGCTTCACGAGCTCTTAGGAGGTGGAGCCTATTGGAGGAAGTGGGTCGCTGAGAACCTGCCTTTGAAGGCTGTTGTCTGCTCTCGGGCACTTTGTCACCCTCTCTTCTTTCTGGCTGCCGTCAGGTGAGCAGCTGTCCTCCACCAGGCCCCTCCACCGTAATGTTTCCTTGGAGCCAGCTGACCACAGACTGAACCCTCGGAAACAGTGAGCCAAAATAAACCTTTCCTCCTTTCAAGTATATGTCAGATATTTTGTATCAGCAATGAAAAGGCAACTAACACAGACCCGAGGCGCGAGGAAATAAATCGCATGTTACATAATGTCAGGAATGATGAGTGGTGCCCAGGCATGGTAAGAGTAGAGTGTCCTAGCGTGCTGCATCACAGTGCTAGGGTGCTGTTTTAGACGGGGTTAACAAGGAAACCCTATCTCCAGAGCTAGCACTGAGACAGAGCTGTTAATGAGGGTAGGGGAAGCAACACAAACACCAGAGGAAACAAAATTCTCCAAACTGGCAACAGAAAGTGAAAGGCGTTGAGGCCAAAGCAATAAGAATAAGTAGGATACAGAGCTTTTAATTTTAAAGTATGGAAAGTAGTGGTCCGACTGGCAGGACACAATTGGACAGGAATGAGGTTGTCCTTTGGGGAGTCCCAGTATCAGTCGGCTTTCCATCACTGTGATAAAACACCTGAGGTAAGCAGTTCATAAGAAGGAACATGAATTTTGGCTCCACCGCAGGGTCCCGAGGTCTCCTTGGCCTGAGCCTGTGCAGAGGGAGTGTCACACGGTGTGCACCTGGTAGCAGGCAGGAAGCAAGGGCAGCCGAGAAGGGGCTGGCATCCCAATATCTCTTTCCGAGCCCCATCCCCAAGCAACCACTTCCTCCAGAGGCCACACCTCCCAAAGGCTCCACCTCCTCTCACTCCACAGGCTGGGGCTGAGCCTTCGACACAGGAGCATCCAGGGACATTTAAAACCCAAACTGTAACAGTCTGATCGGCCCCATGGGTGGGGATGGGCAAGAAATGGCCAGCAGGCCTGCCCACTCCTGTAGTGGCCTGGACTCTCCCGCTCTGGTGCCCACCTGCTCTTTTGCTCCCAGCTCCGTCCGAAGGCTAAGTGGGTTCTGAGCCTACGCTGTCATTTTCGAGAAGAGATGCACATGTTGCCTGTCTTGCCCAGTTTGGATTCCAAGCCGTTCGATGCTGGGACTGTATCTTAAGCTTCTTTTTCTTCTCCAGCCAATGACGCTCTAGTAGGTTGTTAGAACAATACCTTATGGGCCTCTCATTTTTATAAGAATAAATTCAAAAATGCAGTCCAGATCATCATTCTCCTTCAGTTCAAGGCCATTCAGAGCAGAGGTTTCTGCATGCAAAGCACTCACCTTCATTTCCAGCGTTTTAACCGCAGATTTCGGCAGATGTCCTCCCATCCCACCCTCACTTTCTGCTCATAATCAGCATTTGAGTCTCCCATGCTCTCTCCTATCGCTGGCCTCGGGCAGTTGAGACACAGGAGCTTTGCAATTAAATTCTTCCCTCCAGGCAAACTGACCCTAAACTGCACTTATGAAATGGCTCAAGTGTATTGATTTTGTTCCTTATGTTTCTCTGCTTCCTGTGGGCACACGGCCGTCAGAGGCCACCTGCTCTGCTCTGCTCTGGAAGGTGCTCTCCTTAGGGCAAGGAAACCTCCCTGGCCAGAGAGGAACTTAGCCAACCGTCTGCAGATCTGCAGGCCCCTTTGACTACCTTAGCAGGTCTATCGCTGCCTGCAGGCAGTTCAGACCCTCAGCTAACAGAGGGGCAGGCGGGCAAATCTGAGAACAGTCCTGCCCCCACCCCAGGCCCCAGCCCATACCTCTGCCTGCAGACCAGGGCCTCCCCGGCTGCGGCTCTGCCCTCAATTCTGTGCTGCATCTGCTCCATCTTTGCCCACCACTCAGTATGACGGGGTGGAGCAACTTGTGGGTCGGCCCTGGCCTAGCTGTGCAGGATCCCACACCGAGCAAGTCCAGCTCTTGGGTTAACGGGAGGGGCAGACAAGCAGACAAGCGCGCTGTGGCACATGCATTCTTCCTTGGGGTGAGGTGCTCACTCAGGTCTAGGACTCAGGGCAAGCCTGTTAGAGGCAGGGTGGCCTTGGCTGTCAAGCCCGCCAGGCCAGGCCCTGTGCTCAGGGTCCAGGAGTCTTTTAGGGGTCTATGAAAATGTCTTCAGGTTTTTAAATTCAAAGAATATGTAAATATAATGTTGATAAATAGGTAGTGATTAATTCAGCCCATATTGTGTGCCTCCTTTGATCAGCATAGTTGCAAAATCTAATTTTTATTTATTTTTTAACATATTTTGGAAAAAAGGCTCCTTAAAAGCATCGCTGCTGACGAAAGTCATAAGGTGGCCCTGCCATAGTAAGATAACTTCAGCACAGAGTAGAAAATATTCAGGTAAGCTAGGATGGGCAGAGTGGAGTTTCTAGGAGGGAAACCAACGAATGTGTCTATGCAGATGCAGAGTGCCAGCCCTCAGTGATGGGCGGGACAGCATGGGGTCAGGGAGCGGTAGAAAACTTAGGCCAAGGTGCAGGGGGCAGTGGTAGAGGCTTACAAGCTATACTGAGAACCTGAATTAGTTCTACAGTTGCTTCCCGTTGCTTCCACCTAACCCGCCATACTAAACCACAGTTGCCAATCCTGTGGGGTCCCTCCTGCTAACATTCCCCTTAAAACACGGCCTAGGTACCACTGCGTGCCAAAGGACGACTGCCCATGAGCGGCTCCCTCTGCCATGCGCAAAGCTGCAATGGCTTGAAGAGGCTGGTGCAGGCCCAGCTGCCTTTCCCCTCTGTTCACAGAGTGCCCCGTCTGCTCAATCTCTGACCACTTTCGAACCCTCCGGTAAAAGCGAATGAAAGAACAGGAGACATAAATGTTCATTATGCAGGAATAGGAGAGCCTCCCCCGCCCCCTAATGCATGTGTCATTTAAACACACTTGAGAGAGGTGTTCATTATTTCCCCCATTATTTAAAACTGTGCTTCAAGACCCCTCAAGCAGCAGTGTGGCATCATGCTGCTTAAACATATGATTTGTTAAATCACCAGCCTGGCAGCCCTGGAGCTCGGGGGTTACACTGTCTTGAGGCAGACACAATTCGGGGTCACCCTGCTGCTGAGGGCTCTCAGCCCCTCCCCCACCCCATCCTGACAGTGATGCTTGCTTGGACAGACAAGGTCAGAAGGAGGACAAGGGGAATCCTGGAGCGGGCTGGGGGCAGTGAACTCACTGTCCACACGCCTGCCGGAGCCGGTGAGGAGACCGTCTTCCAGACAAAGCCTGGCTCGCCAAGGCTGGGGGCTGGATGGGGACTTCCAAGGGATCAGGCGACTTTTAGGAACAGCTCTGTTTGGGAAAACCTGTTGAGAGGGAGTGGTGGGCCTGCAAAGAGATGCATTAAGGGTTGACCCTGTGCTTTAGCAAGGGTCACCTTTAAGCACCTGTCCCTCCTGAGTGCACCCCATGTCTGTTTACAGTTTTCTTAATCCTTGGATAAAAATGCTTATGGCAAGCCACTGATTATAGAAAATCAAACTCTGATGCATTCATCGATTTGAGAAGAAAATAAGAATAATGGGGAGAAAGGTTTCAAACTTTAAAAAATCAATTTATGTAAATATCAGGAAGATATCTGCTGCCTAAAAAGAGCCGCGTCTCTCCTTTCTCCGGTTTTTGCCGCACCAAGGGTCAGCGTTTGTCTGCTCACTGCCCTTTCGGTCTCCACACTTCAGTCTACACACCTTGTGTCCACATGGCTACTTTACAAATGTGTAAAGTGTTTTAAGAAATTAAGGACGAGCCCACAGAAAATACATGGAAAGACCCCTAGGCATGAAGGGCTCCCTCCACAGTGTGTTGGCGGGCTTGGCCAGCTGCAGGCAGTGGCTACGGTGCTGCTGGGGAGGCTTCTGCCACCTCGAGACCACAGCCAGGCTGCCAAGATTCCCTTTTCAGGGCTCCTCTGTTCAGCCAATGGCAGTACGAATCCACCTCAATCCCCTGGATGGTGCTGACTGCTACTTCTAAGCTATTCTCCCCTGGTAATTTCTCACATTCACTCCTGCCCACCCCAGCCCGAAATCAGCAGTTGTCTTGCATCCGTGTCTCCTGCCACACTTCGTTCTCAGCCTGTGTTTGCTCGCTCTCCCATCCACCATGGAGACACGCCGCAGAACAGAGCGGGCTGAATGGTCCGCTCCTAAGTACTTCTCTTGAGGCCCCCTCCTCCAGCACGGGGAGGATGTCCCCTGTGACTCCCCGCTCTTGTCCCAGACGCCGCAGTCCTCCACCTCTGAGCACTGCTTCAAGCAAGGACACAGCAGAACCAGCCCTGATGGGCGGGCACAGTTCAGCCCACGTCAGGCAGTAAAAAGAAGTGGCCCTGCTGTATGGCTGATGTCTGGACGCCCCCCAAAGCCTCATGTGGTCATAGCTGGGGCTTTCCAGAGGTGGCTGGATCTCGGGTATAACGCTGGGATTAAGGCTGCCCCACCCCAGCTGTGAGCATTACCCGCTCTAAGGGTGGCGAGCCTGGAAGGAACACAGAGGACAGAAAGAGGGCTGTCACTTGTCTCTTCCTGCTTGTTACCTTCGGCCTGCCCTGATTTACCATGAGCTGTTTCTCCTCTACAATGCCCTCTGCCACGCCACCCTGCCTTGGAGCCAGCTGACGACAGACTGAAACCTCTACAAACTGAGCAGAAATAAGCCTTTCCTCCTCTAGCTTGTGGGGGGTGGCTATTTTGTCTCAGGAATGAGAAAAGTAACTAAGACACCTCCAAGGGAAGTCTGGAGTGCCCAACTCCAACTCCGCTACCCACACAGACAGCTGGGCCTTGGTCCCAGAGAACCGTTTAGCTCCTGGAGCGAATGCCTCTCCATCGTCTCCAGGACACACTGGTGCTGGGGTTCAATATCCATAGCCACGGGGTAGATTTCCGGGACAGAGGAAGAGTCTGTATCAAAGGTGTGCCTGTATTCCCACTTTTCCCAGGATGGGAAAGGAAAAGCTCTAGGTTTTCCAGCTCCCTTCTCTACTGAGGTTTCAGGGGTGTTAGGGTTGATATGTGGACACCCCTCACGAGCCGCACACGCTCGTGGGCAGGGGTTTGGGAGGTGACTGGGTTACGGAGGCTTCTATCTGACTTGGTGTGGGGAGGTGGGCTCTGGCGGGAAGAAGGCGGTCACTGGGGCCCTACCTGGAGGTGCAGCCCCCTTCCCAGCTCCTCCCTGCACTGCTCTGCTTCTCCGCTGCTAAGCTGAGCAGCTCTCCTCTGCCAGGCCCTGTGCCATCCTGCCCTGGAGCCAGCCGGCTGTGGACTGTGAACATGAGCCAAAATGCACTCTCCTCCTTCAAGCTGTGGTGTCAGGTATTGCGTCTCAGTGACGAAGAAAGTATTAAGACAAAAGGCCTTAAGACCAGTTTTATGCAGAAAGAAAGCTCAAAGGAAACTGGTTTTTATCTCTCTCTAGACCATGAAGAGGAGCAAAGTGAATGTTTTACTGAAAGTTTTATATTTTTACAAGATAACAATGTCCTTTCCAATCTGAGATTAGTAAACCATCCTGTGCTTAAAGGAAAATTCTGGGTCTTTGGATAAAGTTTTGAAAGAAGCTACCTTCCCTCCTTACCTCTAGAAAAGAAAATCTCTTGCTATACAACCTTCCTCTTGAGAAAGCTTTGAACTGGGCCCGAGTCGGATTCCAGTTTTGCACTAACTCCTTGCTGGCTAGTCTTTTCTCTCCTCTGGCCAATGTTTGTGTTCCTCTGTCGAATAAAGGAAGCTGAAATGCAAGATCCTTTTGGCCTGCTCTGATTCACACAGCGCCCTGACCTCGCAGGGGTTGCTGGAACACCCTTACGGAGCGTAGCTGTGTGACTACACAAAGAACTGCATCTCCAGAAGACTCCACATTAACCAGCTACAGCGACTCTCGAGCTAGGTCTGCAAATTATTGACTTCTGATTTTAGATCCCGCAAGGGAATTTGAGAAACATAGTATTTTCTCCCCTAATAAAAGAAGAAAAGATTTGTTCCCCAGTTCATCATCAATCCCTGCATGTTTTATAGAAATGCCCTTAGAAAGCTCACACTTTCACTCTCTGCCAAAACTGGCTGAGCTCCTGGCTGGGGCTGGGGAACAGAGGAAGAATTACGAGTGTGGTTGAACGCTCTGGCATGCACGATGCTGAAGCAGCTCTGGGTATCAGTAACGCGTAATGACAGCCTCCCATCTGTTCTCTGGAACTCTTCGCCGGAGCCTTCATCGAGCTGGAAATCTGGAAGCAGATGAATGCGGGGGGCTGCTCAAAAGCCACACGTGAGCTTTAAAGTACCTGCACAAAGGGATCCAGCACAGGCAGGCAGTGGGGAGGCTGGCCAGCCGCAGAGCTTGGGGAAGGAGGTCTGGGCCCAAGAGATAAAAAAGAAGATCAGACTGGAGAGGCCCCCTGCAGCCCAACACGAAACCCTCTGCTTTGGAATCCAGCCCTGAGCATTTCTTGCAATGAAGTGTCAGCCTAAAACGAAGCAGCCATTCCCCAGATTCCATCACTGTAATGAGACCCTGGATTTTCCCAGTGTCCACTGCGGCAGATTTGTTGGCCAAAACTGGAACTGCAAGTCTGACGGACAGACACAATGTGCGGCCCTTCTGCAGGTGTCCTGTCCCCGCTCTTGGGGAAAACGGAGCTGGGCAGCAGGGAAGGGAGGTCTGAGCTGAGGCAGCCCCCACACCAAGCCTGGGGGCATCCAAGAGTAAAATGAAGCAGAAAAACGTCTGAGTTCCTTTGGGGGTCACAGAGCTAGAGTCACACGGGCCCCAGGGGTGCTAGATAAACCCTGGACAGGGAATGCCAACAAACAGAACTGCGCTCTGCCAGCATCTGTCACCTAGGACCTGGAAGCCCAGCACTGCTGGCCTTTGACCCAGGCAACTGATTAGCCAGCAAGAAAATGTACTTGTGCCTCAGTTTCCCCCTGAAGAAGCCTCCCCCTCAGAGGGCGAGAGGGGGTCATTTTCATGGATTTGACGGATGCTAATGGGACTCTAAAATCACAGGATTTAGATTAAGGAGGAGAGTGAGCAGCGGAGTATGGAAGTTGTTGAGTCTGACACGTGACCTGTGAGAGGCCGAAGAGGGAGGCGCTTCGGGATTCCCGAGCAGCGAGTAAACTCTCGGCCTTCCAAGCTGCTCCACATGCCTCACGGAGCCTCTCCTGCCAGCCCTTTCTAGCTCTCCCCCGAATTTAGGGCATGGGGATGGACGGACCCTGAAGCTGTTGCTATCCATCCCTCCGAAAGAGGAACTCGTTTCATTAGTTAACATTCCGCAGTGCACCCTGGGTGCCTGGCACTGTCTCTCCCTGAGGATGCAGATCGGGAGCCCACGTGTTCTAGTCCGAGGGGGAGTGGAGCACCGGCCTGTGAGCCCTGTGGACACACAGGGGCCTTCAGCAAGGACAGGAGGCGGAGATTAAGTGCAAGGCGCTGCTCTGGAGGGATGCGTGGGAGCTGCACCGGTCAGGATGGGCTTGGCGATGAGGAGTCTCAGGCAACCTCGCACGGTGCTTTGCCTGGACCAGAAGGGCTGAGCATCCTAGGAAATAGAGCAAGAGCAGGAAGTCCTAACCTCTACTGTTTTTCCCACCCAGAGTTAAAACAGTGGCTCCCAGGAAGTCCTCTGCACACCACAACCACGGATCCACAACAGAAACACCTGAAACCCACAATGAGACCCTCCCAGGAGACAGAGGAAGCCTGGTCCTTCTATCTGCTGGCATGGCCGTCACCTATGCTCTCCTTAGAAATGCAGAACACGGCCCACTCTGGACTGATGCAGTCGGAATCCACATTAACAAGGCTTAGGGATTCTTCTGCATGTTGCTGTGATCTGGATTTAAAATCTCCCCAACTCAGGTGTTCAGAGGTGTGGCTCCCAAAAGATGACTGGATCGGGGGGCAGTGCACTCATTAGCGGATTAATCCACTGATGAGCTGAGAGCTGAAGGTGCCCTTAGGAGGCAGGCTCTGGGTGGAAGGGCTGCATCCCTGGGCCCTCTGGAGAAGAGATTGCCTGCTCCACTCTCCTGCTTCCCCGCTGTCGTGAAAGGAGCATCGCTGCCCCACTGGGCCCCTCTACCATGACATTCCTGCCCTGGAGCCACCGTCACCCACTGAGCCCTCTGAAACCATGCGCCAAAATGAACCTCTCTCCCTTTAAGTCACAGGGGTCAGGGGTTTTGCCCCAGCAGTGGGAAAGGTGACCCCGAGCAGGTTAAAGTTTGAGCACAGAGGGGTTCCCAGGCTCAGACTGGGCCCCTCCCTCCCAGCAGGGACAGGAGAGCTGTCTGCACCCGGGCCTGGGCAGAAGCTCTCAGAGCAAGCAGCTGACGTCAGGATGGGGTCCCCCGTGGCCTCTGTCTTCACAGTCCCTCACCCCGCCTCACTGGCCTGTGGAGCGGGGCTCCTGGCTGCCCCTCAGCTCCCACAGGCTCAACCTCCCTCCCTGCCAGTCCTCCCTGCTAGATGCAGGATGGGCGGGAAGATGGGGGGGAGGGAGAATAATCCTTGAACCCGAACCCGAGGCCATGTGGCTTAGGGCCAAGTGAAGACTGTCCTTTCTGCCCTGTTAGGTCCCCTGGGACAAGGCCACGCTCTCCAGCGCAGTTTTCTTCACTGCAGAGACACCCATGCTGTGGTGATACAGGCGGGAAGCAGGCAGGCAGTAAAGCCCAGGGGCTAAAAGTACAGGCAGCAAAGGCTGAGCCCTGGGGCAGAGGTACGGTTCCGCTACTTCCTTGCTGGCGACATCAAACCTCCCCACACCTCAGTGTCTGATCTGTAAAGTGGAAATAATACTTAGTGACTCAGGTGTGATTTAGTACTTGAAAAGTATTTTGAACACTGTCTAGAATATTGTAGATGCTATTTAAGTCTTTGCTATATATAGAGTATTTTATATATAAGATTTTACACATATATAATACATTTTTATATATAGTATTTTACACCTAAGTATTTATATTTATGTATATATGTTATATATATAATAAAGCACCTCACACAGGGACTGGTCAAAAGCTAACACAGTAAATGTTTATCTTATTGAAAGTCAATAAGATAAAAGCAAAGAGCAAAAACGAGAGAGAGAGAGAGAGAGAGAGAGAGAGAGAGAGAGTTCCGACCAGCTTTAGTCTGCCTTGGTGTCCCGAGTGCCAGGCTGGGGGTCCGGGCCAGGCCTCGATAGTGAGGGCAGAGGAGTGGGAAAGGGGTGGGGACAGGAGGAGTGGCAGAGCTTGAGAAGATGGGCAGATGCGCTGGCCCTTTGTCCTTGTCCCTGGCTCACCATGCTGAGAAGGCGCCTGTGTGTGAGAGCCCAGACAGAGACAGACTGTGCGGGACCTTAACGCACCAGCCCGGGAGGGGACTGGCTGCTCACCACGCCCAGGCGAACAGCCCTTCTTCCTGGACCCCAGACAGGCAGGCTTCAGAGGCCCCTGAGTCCAGGGCCTGAGGTGACTCCTTCCTGGCACTTGCTTCCGCCCTGCCTCCACTTTGGAAAGAACAGAACAGAGACGCAGCTGAATCCCGCAGCCTCCACTTTAGCATGAAACTTTACCTTGTAAATCTTGCTGTGGCCCCCACCTGTCCACCCCAGGCACAGCTCCCAGTTGTCGTTTTCGGGCAGCTCCCTTGCTCAGACTTCTCAGCAGCCTCCCGCTTTCCTTAGAGCTCAGGTTGGAGCTCAGGTTAAAGCCGCGCTCAGCAGCCCGGGCAGCTGTGCAGTGGACTCGGCGCTCAGGACTCTGCCCCAACCTTAGGCCAGCTCGGTGGGCTTAAGGGCTTTGCCCTTGGTCATCACCTAAGAAGTTGCCCACTTGGGAACAGCTGACCTCACTCAGCATAAAGCCCAAGACATTGGCTTCTTTGCCCGTTTCCCGGTGTGTTGAGTCAAGAACTCTAGCTTGAAGAATTGGTAATGTATATTATTACACAAACTATCTAAAGGGCGAGGGGAGAAAAATCTGTAGTCGTGTTTGATGACATTGCATTACATTAAGTTAAATGATTCCTTATCTCAGTACTTCTCAAAGCCTAAAAATGTAGATGAAACCGTGAATCTTGGAAGAGGCTACAGCTTGTTTAAACGTGGACCCCACCTGACCCGCACAGCGCCGGTCCCCAGGGTGGGTCCCGGGGCACTTGGGAACTGCTTCGCACAGCCACATGGTCTCTGCAGTTTCCCTGCAGACCCCACCCGCGACCTCCCAGCCCCTCCAGGCTCCCGTCTCTTTCTGGGGGCTCTCAGCTCCCTACCGTCCTCCTCAGGAGCTGGGCATGTTGCCCCACTCCTGGTGCTACTTTCCTGGTCCTCCACAGTCTGTCTACCCTTGGGGCCTGGACTACAACCATCCACCTAGAAGCTGTTCTGTGTGTCCCAGCCTTCTCTCTGCCTGGTCCTCTCCGGCTCTGTCACAGTTGTAATTTTATTTAGACCTCCCTGGGCATACTGATATTACTGCTCACCATTTCATGGGTGGTCACCTCGTGTCCTCAATCAGCCAGAAAACTCTGTTGGGGTAAAACAGTATCCTGTGCTTCCCTGCTGCTCGAAGGGTTCTTACACAGTGGAGGCAACTCAAGCACCCCTTGGTACCTGTGCGGGATGAGCCCCAAGGCCCCTGTGAACCCCCAAACCCTTTAGACACTCAAATGCCCTGGGTCAATGTCTGAGCGTTTGCCCAGAACCTGTGCACACCTTCCTGAGTCCAGCAGGCATTCTCCACATGGCTCACAATGCCTACCACAGCAGAGACGCTCTGTAAATCACTGCTCTACTGTGCTGTTCAGGCAACAATGACAAGAAAAAGTAGAGCATGTATGTTCAGTGCAGACATGATTTTTTAGTTTTTGCTTGGACACTTCCAATCCCTGTCTGGCTGGATTCGCGGGTGTGGAGCCACAGATACACGGACTGTACTTTATTGGGACTTTCTGATGGACTCGGGATTGTTTAGAGAAGAAACTGACCTCCCTCCTGTGTGCCAGCCTGTGTTGAGCACATGGGAAGCACCCCTGTTTCCAGCCTTGCCTTGTTCCCGTCCGTAGCGTCACTGTCTAGGGTCCTGGAAGAGCCTGACCCAGAGCAACGTCCTTGCACACACCAGACTTCCAGAGCCTTTTGGGTGACTGCCGTGACCCTGTGGTTAGACAGGCAGGCAGGCCATGGCGGGGACATAGGTCCAGCCACAGCTGGCCGTACTTCCACCTGTCCTCCAGCCAGGGGTGGGGGCCCAAGTCTGGAAGGCTGCAGCCTCCCCTTTCAAGGCAGAGGAGCAGGGCCAGAAGGCCAGGAGCCTCGGCCATTTGTAATCATAGTTCCCTCAGCTTCCCTCTGTGTCCCATCGTGCCTGCCTCTGCCTGTCTGTCAACGTGCCTCCCTTTTCAAGAAACCTGATAGAACACAGAGTGCACTGTCTGCCTTTCGCTCTGAGAGTGGAGAATAAAGCAGTCACATGTCAGAGGCACATTCGCAGGTTTTATTTTCGTCAGCAATGTTCTCCCCCATAATTGCTATAGAAACGCTGCATCCATGCTGACAGCTTTCCCCGTGACTCACCCTCAGGCGACCCCTCCCGCTGGTGCAGCCAGCGTGCCTACGGGGCTGGGAACGGGAGGCCTGAGAGATGCCTGTGCTGCGATGTTGGGGTGACTGCGCTCCCTGGACCCCACTTTCCTCCTCCAACTTCAGCTGCGGCCCATAGCATCTGCACTCAGGCATCTCGTCACCTTCACAGTGAGGTGACGTCCACAGCGGAGGAAGCTCCGAGGCTGCCCGGGAAGGCCCTGTGTGTGATGCACGCCACGCACCTTAGATGGGCCTTGCCAAAGTTTCAGCTGCAATTCTGAGCTCCCTGGGCTCAGAGTAGCCAAAAGGACAGAGGAAAGTTCTATCCTGGGGGCTGGAAGCCAGTCTCCTCTGGCACCGGCCCATCTGGCTGCAGGAGTGCTCAGTGACAGGGAGCAAGAGGTCCCTTTCGTGCACAGAAGCCTTCAGCTCCTGGAAGCCAGTGGGCCTCTGGGGGCTGCTCCTGCCCTGCGTGCCTGAGCTGGCGTGAGGGCTGGCTGCGACTCCTGCTCGGGGACTCGGGCACACAGGGCTGAGGTTTGTGAAGGGACAGCCGGTTATTACAGCCACAGTGAGATCACAGAGCTCTTCCTTAAGGGTCTTTGTGTGGGCATTAGACAGAGTCTGGCTGGAAGGAAATAACCCGGCTCCTCCAGAGGACGTCGCTCCAGGCAGTGTAGGTTGCCCAAATATGCAGAACTAGAGTTGTGCCTTCTGCAAAATTATTCCATAAATCCTGAAATGGGCTTTAGAAAAACAAAGCAAATCAAGATGAATAAATATTAATGAATCACCTCCTCTCCGAGGCAGGAGGAACATGCAGCAGAGCTAATGATTGTCAACAGATACCATCCGCACTGAATATTTCATGGAGTGGTGGGGCTGGACCTCAGAGACGGGGCCACTCACCCGTGTGCAGCAGGCAGCACCCAGAGACCTGCAAACGCTGCAGGAGAGGGACATCTCTGTGCGCGAGAGGCTGCTTCTCCTGGCAAACTTTCCGAGGGAGTTGGTATAGGTGGGTACTGCCCACACTAGATTTACTGATCAATAGCTCTTTGGAGGTAGCTATTACTATGGCCACTTCCTCAGCAAGGAGATTGAGGTTTAGAGAGAAAATAATGTGTCCCACTTTATATGTCCGGTAAGGCACAAATCTGAGATTTGAACTCATGGCTCTCTGAACACCAGAGTACGGCACCACCTCATATTTCTGCTCAGCACATTTCTTCTCCCTTCCTTCTCCTCACACTCGTTTCTAAGCTTTGGGCCCCACCTGTGTGGCTGAGGACAGACCCCTATTGACTTAGCCCGTGCCCAGCAGCTCACACATAGTAAGTGTTCAATAAATCAATAAATATTTGTTGAACTAGACAGGATTTCCTACCAGGGGAAGAAAATAACTTTGCCTTCCTCTTCTAGGTTGGTGGAAATCCATGCAGTAAATCGTTCCCCCAGGACTAGGTGACCCCAGCAGCCTGGCCTCCTCAGAGGCAGACCCTGAGATGCCGGCCTCCCGTGACCTCCATTATGACTGGGCTACCCAGGCTGGAGCAGCTATTGCAGAAACGAAAGTCCCGGCAGACAAAAGGCTGTTCAGCCACAGCTCCCTATTCCAGTGCCTTCTCTTTCAAGGAGACCCCCAGGGGCTGCCAATCACGCCTCTTTTCCCACATACAAAATTCGCTTAAAACATTTTCTTAAAAATTAACAAATGGAAAAATGAGCACATACTTTTTCCTGCCTCTGTCACATCCCCACCCAGTTTTAGACAGCTAAAGTGTTTCACTTGTCTCTCAGCAGTAAATACCAGGGCTGAGCTTTGTTCTGTACACACCCAGAATAGACATGGCTAATGGCCTTGAAGACATCCCTGATTTCTGGAGCATCCACGAGACAGGGGAAGGAAGGGTGGGAAGGCTGCAGGCAGGAGGCAGGTGGTGATACACAGTTTTCTTTTAGGAAGTCTCTTTCTCCTCTAATTTTGTTTCCACTTTTTTTTTTGCCATTCTGTCCTGAAAGCTTTATCAAGTGTCCACAAAGCTCAAGAGTGCTGAGCAGTTCTAGCCCTGAGGGCTGAGAAGAGAAGAACCCAGAGAGAAAAACAGTCCTGCCTTCTACTGACACTTGCCTGGGACTTGGGGGGCTGTCTGGGTCCCCACAGACCCCAGAGGCCGCAGTGCATGGAGACATGCTCACCTTCTTCTCCGCTGCAGCGGGGCCCCCTGGTCAGAACAGGAGCCGCAGCTGCCTGGGAGGGGCTAGGTCTGCAGAACAACGTAGTGTTGGTGGCTTGCAGATGGGCTCTTGGTCTGAACAGTGGGTGGTCAGCGCTCAGACCACAGCCCAGCTGGCTGCTCTTTCCAGTGCGAAGGGCAGGGGACACAGGCAAAGTGGTGGACAACTACAAGTTTCACTTGTCCAACCCAAAGGCGTGGTTGTCATGTGGTGCCCGTGGCTGGTTAGAGGGGAAGCTCAGCCCTGTTCCCAAGGAGCCCACAGGCTCTCCTTGCCCTCAGCAGCCCCACCGACCAGAGACTGTCAGAAAGCTCATAATGCTGGGAGGACTGGCGCTGGAGCGCTCATTGCATGACCCTGGCAAGAGAGGCAGAGTAATGACAATCGGGCAGAAACCCTCCCTGCTCAAACCCTGCCCTGCTGTTTGAGTCCTGTCTCCTGCCTGCTTTCCCTGACTCAGGTCTACTTCCTTAGAGATGATTTCCACCTCCATCACACCACTGCCCCTCTCCACAAAAAGACGGTACTTGCTGACCACTGCACTCCACCCCCAACTCTGAGTGGCCCAAGCTCTCTTCCTAGATGTGGCTATGCAACCTGCTTCCCATTTACCAAGGTTTACTGTGTGTCCCTTGCTGCTTCAGTGCTTCGGGATGACATCGATGCCCCCAGGGTCCCCTTGCCTGGGAGAGAACACGGGGCCTTTCGCTGTTGAGTGATTTTCCCAGTCAAGCCCTGAACCAGGCAGCCTGGCTCCCAAGGGCACCTGCTGGCTTCGAACCTTGCTCCACCTGCTGTGGACCTCGTCCCAACCCTGTCAGTGACGTTGCTTTGCCCTCTTCTTTCCGCAAGAGTGAACACTGTCCCCCTGCTGGCTCCTGGGTGCCACTGATCATAGCCGGAAGATGACAGGCATGGAGGCTGCCTCGCTTCCTCCCTCCTATTCCTATAGATCACTCGAGTGACTTCATCTGACTCTGCCTGGCAGAGCCTGAGTCTACATGGAAGGCGAGACTGCCGGGCTCAGGGGTCCTTTGTTGCAGACTGAGTTCAAGGCATGGCCGACTCATTTGTGTCACTTTCCTCGACCTTGAATATGGAGTTCTGGGGACCTCACACACCCCGGGAAAGGACGCCAGGCTTCCCAGCAGCCCTGTGACTCCGGAGGTGGGGTTTCTGACATTCCATATGCAGGCACCTCATGAGGGGTTTATTTTTAAGGCCTTTATCCCCGATGTGACACGTACTCTCTGGAGGCCTGCGCCCCAGCCTCTCCAGAACATCAACTTTGATTTAAAGGCCCGTCAAAGATCTTTAAGGCCTAAATCTTTCTCTGCCAACTGGTCAGAGATATTGGCATATTAATCTATTTAGTAATTATGGGAACAAGCTCTGACCATGTGCTATTGAAAATTAAACTATCAAAATGTGTCCAATCAAATCACTCAATTTCTCAATTCCGTCATGTCATTAGATTCAACACCAAGATTACTTTTGAAAGGATGGGCCAGGTGCTCCACATGCTCGGCTGATGCCCGTCAAGGTGCATCTGCTTCTCCACCTCCCACTGTAGACCGCCTTGGGTCCTCGGGGGCTGGGCTGGTCCAGGTTATATTAGCCTGCCAGGCTTGGTATTGACCTAATAAGCGCCCCTGTGTCTGCATCTGCCTGCCTGCTCCTTGTAACTGCTCCCCGGTGCCACTGCTGGCACATGATCTTCCTCAAGATCAGATCGTAAGGGAATGAGAACTGCCCACCAACTCTCAGATGGAGAAAAGAGGCTGCTGCTTTGAGAGAAACTAAAATTACAGGGGTGGGGATGCCACAGATTTGGGTTTCAGCCCAGAAACTCTAGCCTCTTCCCTGGGGCAATTTCTCAGTAAGTTGCTTTCCTTCCTGGCTAGGCAGCGTCACCAGCTATCATGCAAACAGCACCCGGCCAGAGTTCGCAGAGCCCAGCAGAAGAATAGAGCCTCCCCAGGTTCACCAAATCGGCCTTGTCCTGGCTCCTGGCCACTTTCTGCCTGTGTAATCAAGAGCAAGTCAGATTTAGCATCTCCAGCTGTCTCAGCTGGAAAATGAGGTGGTAAAGATAACTACCTTTCAGATCTCTGAGAACTGGGAAAGAGTATGCAAAAAATACCTGGCATCATGGGTAGCAACAAGCACTCAGCTTCTCTGTCAGACCAGCTGCCTTCAGTTCCTGATTCTCACTCTACTCATGATGACCTGAGTGAGCTTGAGTACATAGATGAGGCCTTCCAAGCCTCTGTCTTCTCATCTAAAATACGAAGATGATAGTAGGATCTCTCCCACAGGTAATACTGAGTTACGTACTTCATGTATGTGTATAGGTTGCCTGAAAACAACAAACATTAGATAAATACTCAAAAATGTAACAATTATTGCTATCATCATCATGGGGTATGTAATAATAGCGCAATAAATATTGGATTCTGTCTCACTTTCTTCTTTGTTTGCCTCACTTCTATGTTCCTATATTGTCCCTAGAGTTGAAGGGATCTTAAGAGTCACATAATACAATCCTTCTTGTAATGCAGATGGAGCAACTGCACCAATTATAGCCAAATTGCTACAAACTGGATCATTCAGAAGCCTGACAAAGAAGAGGATAGCCACTTCCTGGAGTGTGATGGATACGTGTACATGTCAACTTGACTGAGCTATTGGGAGCCCAGACATTTAGCCAACATTGTTCTGGGTAGGCTGTGAGACTGTTTCTGGAAAAGATTAAGATCTTATCAGTATACTGAATTAAGTAGATTGTCCTTCCTATGGTAAACGGGCCTCATCCAGTCTGTTTGATGCCTGAACACATCCAGAAGACTGAGGAAGACAGAACTGATCCTGCCCCACTGCTTGAGCCAGAACATCGGTCTTTTCTAGCCTCTAAACTCAACCTGAAACTTCAGCTCTTCTTGGACCTTGAGCCTACTGGTTTTCTGACTGGAACTTACATCATCAGTTCCCCTGGTCCTCAGGCCCTCAAACTTGAACTGCAACTACACACGGACTCTCCTGGATCTCCACCTTTCTGACTGGCTGCCATGACTGCACTAAGGAAGGATCCATTTCCAAGCTCATGTGGGTGCTGGCAAACTCAGCTGTGTAAATTATGTTGGATTGAGGAAGTCTGTACTTTGGTCAACAACCAGCAAAAAACAAGTCCCTCAGTTCAACAGATGTAAAGGAACTGAATTTGCCAACAACCTCATGAGCTTCCTCAGTCAAAACTTGAGATGGCAAACCAGCCCTGGCCAATAAGCAAGACTGACACCTTCAGAGAACTCACCTAGGCCATAGCCTGACTGCTGACCCACAGAAATTGTGAGTGATCCGGGTGCTTTGTCACTAAGAGTGTCATAGTATCATCACACAGCAATGGCTAACTAATATGCCTTTCAAACACCAAGCATGTGGGAGCAAGTATGGCTTTATTAAAATCGGGCAAAGTAGGTTTCAAGATGAACAGAATTATTAGTGACAGATAAAAATTCTCTCTAAAGTTCAAAGGGTAAATTTACTATAAAATAGAGCAGCCTTCAGTGCAGATGCACCTAATAACAAATCTTACAAATACATGAAGCAGAATGTTGACAGAACACTGTAAAAATTGGCAAAGCCACAATTTGAATATCATGCTCTTGGTAATTACTGAATCAACAACCAAAATAATCAGTGAACCATTCTACATAGTGAAAAGATCTTGTGAAGATTAATCTAAAATAGTTTTTTGCAGCAAACAAAAGCAGTGAATGTATTGAAAGTAGAACTGCATTACAATAAATGATATGAAGTATAAAAGTTGGACCCTTTCAAAGAAACAGAGTGCCAGAAATAGTAAAAGCAAAGATAAATTATAAAAAATTTTGTTTCTCTTATTTTATTCACTTTAAAAGAAAAATCGGCTGTCTAAAGTGTAGGTGAGTTATAACATGTAGAAATAAAGTGTATCACGAAACTAGGGCAAAGCATTGGAGAAAGGAAGGTGGAAGAAGGTTATGGAATGGTTATACTTACATGAAGTGATAAATATCATTTCAAGATACAACAAGAAGAGTCAAAGACACATTGTAAATTATGCAGTAGCCTCTAATAAGAAACGGGTATAATGAAAAAGTCAAGAATAGAAATAAAGTGGAAATATAATAAATACTCAATTCCAAAACTAGGCAGAAAAAGGGAGAAAATTAACAACAGATCAGCAAATAGAAAATAACTAGGAAGACTGCACATTTAAATATGACCATATCAATATTTTTACTGGATGAGAAAGATGTAACTATCTCAACTGAAGGGCAAAGATAGCCAGATTGGATAGAAATGAAAGATCCAAAATACATGCTGTCAAAAAAAAACCTCGTATCAAATACAAAGGTAAGTATGGGGTAAAAGCAAAAGGTGATAACAGATACACAAATCATTTATCAAAGAACACAATCAGAGATCCAGTAGAGTAGTATATAGTCGCCAGTAGTTTCGTTAGCAGTAGTTGTGATTATAATGGATTTGTAGCCATTTCTCTTAACTCTGAAACTTAAGTTGGTGCAAGGTAGGAGGAATGCCCCACAGCAAGGTGGACACAATTTCAGCGAGTGCCTGTGAACGGGGAATTTTTTTCACTGGTGGCAAAGCCTAGGAACTTACTAGGTTACTCAGGCAGCAGTAACATTTCCTGCTCCCTGCTAATCTGACTTTTTGTTCCTTATCAAAGTTAAACATGTATTCAACTTACACTTTCTCACATCTTCACATAGGTGTATGTTAGTTTTTATGATTTTGAATAATTGGAATTCTTAAGGATCAAAGAGCAGTTTGGAAAAGTAAAAAGAAACTGAAGTTAGACTAGGCTTCAACTGTGTGATCTTGAACAAATTAGTTACCCTACCCTCAATCTATTTCCTCCTCTGAAAAATGGACTAGCTCTTCTCATCTCACAAGATTGTTGAGAAGATTAAATGCATCAATCTGTTTCGTTTTTAAAAGAGTTTTGCTATGCAGTCCAGGCTGGCTTTGAACTCATAATCCTTCTGCCTCAGCCTCCCAAGTGCTGAGATTATAGGTGTGAGTTACCACACCTGGCTAAATGAACTAATTTATCAGAAGCATGTAAGTGCCTGGCATAGAGCCTGTGCGCTTATAGAGCACTGTGCCTGTGATCACGCATGTGAGGGAGGGCAGCGAAAACCAGTTTGTCTCTGGGGGTGAGGGAGATGGGGCTGCACTAGAGACCTCATCTGGTCATTGAGCGCAGTGTGCTCCGGGTGGCTGGCCAAATGGTGAGGCCCGGCTCACTCCCCCCGAGCTCAGGCTCGGGACAGGAACATCAAAGTGCCAACAAGCTTTTATTTTTGTCTCATCTGGGGCCAAAATGGAAAACTCAAGCCCTGTGTATTTAACACGTACGACATAGTTACTAAAGATATCACGATGTGGCTACAGCAATAATAGCCATGTGGCATAGGGATCTGGAAGTCAGCAGCAAACTTCTGCAGACGTGTAACATAGCCAGGGAAGCTGGGACCATGGCACCAAGCTGTAATCTCAGCACTCAGGCAGGCTGAGGCAGGAGGCTCGCAATTTCAAGCCCAGCCTGGGCAATTTAGCAACTGAGACCCTGTCTTAAAATAAAGAATAAAAAGGCACTGGGAATGTAGCTCAGTGCAATGACCTCGAATTCAATCCCCAGCACAACATAAATAAAAAATACACAAGTAGAAAGTAAAAGGGCAAGTTAGAATTGGCCTTGACAGAAAATCTAAATGAGACTTGTAAATATAAGTAAAATGTACAAACCCATAATTTTAAACATTTGTTCATTCACTCAGTCATTTATTTATTCACCTTTTCTATCCATATATTTAAACTTTATCAAATATCAGCGAACTACCAGCTATTGCATTAAAATATTCAATGTAACTACCACCCCTTTCCACTCCCTGGTAGCAGACTATTACTTATGGCAGCAAGGGTACAGAGCGCTCTTCACAGGTGCTGCCCTGAATTCCTAGTCCTCGCTCCCTTCAAAACGGCACACAGTACTTCACGTCTGGCCAAGATGGGCCACCAAACCAGTAAGCCTTGATTGAGGCCGGAGCAAAGGCCAAGTTCAGCCCCTGGTCTTCAGAAGATGAAATGGAGCTGGGGAGTGAATTAGTCCTGGAAATGTTTCCAGCAGGTGATCTGCTAGACTCAGTAGGAGAACTACCTGGCTCATTAGCCAATATAGCTGGTTCACTGGATAATGCATTTGATTAAGTAGGTGCAGCATTATTTCTTTTAAAAGATGGGCACTTTCACACACACACACACACACACCAGCAGTGGGAGAAGTAACTACTTTAAAGCAACTTTGTTTATTTCTATATTCATCTTCCTCCTCTTAATGCCCGACCTTGCATTTGGAGGAACCGTGCGCAGGTGTGTACTGTGCTGATATGGGCAGAAATCTGGATTTGGCTATTTCAGTAAATCACTATCATCCAAAGTGGTTTTGAATTCTGTCAGAGGAGAGAGAGAGAGAGAGAGAGTGCTCAATTTGCTATGTAGGCAGAATGGCACTGTTTTCATATTGCTGAAATCCACAGCTATAAAATCTTTATTTGCAAATCAGGCCTCTTTTTAACTGTGCTGGGTGTGGGCACCAAAACAGCAGTTATGTAGTAGCTTCTGCCTTCTGCCTCCTCCTCCTTACAGGGTAAGAAGGAGGCAGGAGATGGAATCCCTGAGGAGGAGCAGTTGTTCCCTTGTGGGTCCCCATGTCACAACTAGAGACCGAATACCAAGTGGTATCTAAACTCAGTCTGATGAAATGTTCAGAAACCTGAATTTTGGGTACCTTTGCCACTGGGTAGGAAAAACTGGAAGGTATCAGAATTCCCTGGAGACCTTGTTAAACCGTGAATTTCTACACACAGATGGTGTCCCCTGTAAATTTTTAATAATTGTCTCCTTAAGGAAGAAAATATCTGATTTGCATTTGCCAATTTCTGTGGTGTAAATATTTTCACAATAGCCAGGCTCAAACTAGCAGTGTGCTCCACTGGCCATGGAATTAAGAGGAGGTGCACACAGTCCCTCCCCAGGGTTTGTCCTCACAGCTCAGCACCAGCACCATTGCCCGCTCTGATCGGCAGGTCTGCAGGGAGCCCAAGAATTTGCACTTCTGACACATTCCTGGGGCACAGATGCTGGCAGCCTGAGATTATTAGGTGCTGAGCCTCATGGGACTTTCTCTGGCTTTGGAGACTTGCTGCCTTCCAAATACCTTTCTTAGAACCATTTCTTTCTTGTATCATGCAGGGGCTCTGTGCAGGCCATTGGAAAGAACTCTTAAGCATGCTCCCCTGGCTCTGAACTATAACCTTGGGAAAGCTGAATGAATCAGCTCTTCCAAAAGGAAACTGCATATGCAGCCTTGGCTTCTTTATACCTCTTCCTTTCATAAGCATGATTATAAGAAACCAAGTCTCATTCTGCTTTGCCTGCCAGTAAAAAATAAAAATCCACTGATCTGAAATGAGCAGAGTAAACTAGCTTGCGTCCCCAAACACAGAACTCAGTTTCTAGTATTCGCTCCATCTTTAAATCGCCTCATCCATGTGTTCATTAATTCCCTCATTTCTGCAACTAATATTTGAACCCTTAGGATGGCCCCGCACTGGGCACCCAGATATAGCAGTGAGTGAAGCAGACACAGCAGCTGACCCAGAGAACTTAATTTAGTATGAAGGAGAGATTAAATATCAAGTCAATTCATAGTAAGTGCTTCAAAGAGTAAGTCCAAGATGCTTGTGGGCACCTAGGGTGGGGCTGAACTCTGTGTCAAGAGGAGGGAAAAGACATGAGGTGTGGCAGCGGGAGGAAGAGGTGCAGGGCAGGAACAAGCATTCCGGGA